>NC_059072.1:64626362-64929392 GCF_020497125.1 Mauremys mutica
TATGAAAGCAAGCAATTCTGCATTCCATTTTGAACTACTGTCCTCAAATGATCTCTGCACTTATTACGTATATTAATGTAAATACTTTTTCTTATCTACTCGAGTATATCAGCCACCTGTCATCTGCTTTGAAATACTGTGTATCTGACAAGGGAGGTATTTCACTTCTTGCTCTCTGTCATGTAGTAAGTGCAGGCCCTGATAAAGGCCCAGTAGGAGGCCTGAGGCCTGAACTAAAGTAATGGTCAAGACTTTGCTAACATAAAGCAAAGTTAAGCTGTGAGCCAGAGGCAGGCCCTGCTCACAGAAGCAAGGAAAGGGCTGATGCTGCAAAAAGATACATACCTAAAAGGTACTGAACACTAGATATCAGAACATTCACATACTTGCACATTCCACACAGATAACAAAGAACAGGCTGGCCCATCCCAATGACAGGGGCAAAAGGGTAATATGATGGATAGAGTTGTTTTGATCGAACCAACATGTACAAGGTGAGAGGCAGCACCTTAATACGTAGAGGGGTTGTACCTTGCTACATAGAGGGGTTGCACCTCAATACGTCAGGTGTGATGTGTAACTTGTTTGTATCTGTGTATAAGAATGCATCCTTGGGGCGGTGTCTTTGTCCGGCCGAGGGGGCAGTGGAATGTCCCACCACTGACTGAGCCGGGTCCATTGCCAAGAGGCACTTTCTCGTAGTATGCCCTGAATTAGGCTAAGAAACCTACAGGGAACTGCCATTGTGTCCGAAGTCGCAATAAACCTAACCGACGTGACTTTGCATCTTACTGGACTCTGTGGTTATTGGGGGTTCTCGTCGGGTCTGCTGTGTCAGCTATCTGCAGAGCTGGGGCAGCACACAGAGGGAACTCACGCACGTAGCCGAGTGATATCAACAAGGAGAAAGCAGAGCACCACTCCCGTAACACTCTGACAACATGTCAAACTTTCACAAAGCTTGGGTAATGCAAACTGCAAATTAAAATGTCCTGAATTATTAATGTGAAGCAGTTTGCAATTCTTGAGTACATCATTGGCCAAGCAATTTGTTGTCCAAACTTGTGAGCTATGGTCAGGTTAGAGCGGAAAATAAAACAATTTTTCCCTCCTTCATTACTTTTCATAACATGATCAAAGTGTTCTTTTGAACAAAAAGACAATGCTTGCAAACTACTAGTACTCATTAAATACAATAACTCTGCTTCTTTTGTTCTTCACATGTGCAGTGCTAGAAATCCTAAACAGCAATTACAGCAGGAACATTTTCTTAAGAAAAAATAATTTCTTTCTTTCTCCTTCAGCTGCCACAAAGCAGAGATTGCAGGTTTCAAAGCTTCCTTAAAACAATTATTTCAAGCTAACAACATTTTAAGTGCAAATGAGAGGGAGAAGGAAGAAAGAAAAATCCAGGACAGTAATCATGTAATTTGCTATCATCTACCATACCTAGTGGCCATTTCAGGAATGGGAGCGAAGAGGCCTGGAGTCTAACCCTGATAGCTGCTGACTGGCGGTGTGGCATTGAGCCAGTCACATGAGTACTCTATCTCCATTTCCTCATCTGACAAATGGCAGTAATAATAATCATACTTATCCAACTTTCTGCAGCATGTTCAAATCTCTGAATAAGATAGGCTTTTTAAGAGCAAGGTGGGATCTAGAATCCGGGCTCCCATTACTCCTGAAATGTAATGTAAGTAATGTTTCCAGAAAAGACAACCCATGTTACTTGCTGGAATGGTGCAGCAGGAATTGTATGAGCATTCACCAACCCCAAAAGAACTACCTTTTTGGAAACTACCAGTGAAACAGAAAAGTAACAAATTTAAAACTGATAAAATAAATGCTTTGTACATAAGATGTAATTAACCTGTGGAACTCACTGCCACAATGTCTCAATGGGGCCAGGAGCTTAATGGGATTCCAAAAAGGATTAGATATGAATAAAGGGAATATCCACAGTGCTTTAAAGAAGATAAGAATCATATTTTTTAAAAGGGACACATTTTTATAGTACAGGGTATAAACCAAACACTAACAGGGAGGTTATGAAGACATTTCTCCCATTGATAGGTTATTCCATGATAGCCTGTAGGGGACATTCTTTCATCTTTTTCAGAAGCATCTGCCATTGCTGAGAAAAGGCTACTGAACTCTGTGTGGTCCACTTATTTCAGCCTATGTGGCAATTCCTATGTACCAGTTGCAAATGAAGCTTCAAAATTTTGCTCCAGCCCTCTATTTTGTCTTCCTCTTGATAGGTTTGTTTGCTATTTCAACAACCAAAAAGGGACCAGAAACACTATGGGCCTAGATTTACAAATGTGAGCACTTAAAATAGACACAGCTACCTCGATATAACGCCCCCCGATATAACACGAATTTGGATATAATGTGGTAAAGCAGTGCTGGGGGGGGGGGCTGCGCACTCCGGTGGATCAAGGCAAGTTCAATATAACACGGTTTCACCTACAACACAGTAAGATTTTTTGGCTCCCAAGGACAGCATTATATCGAGGTAGAGGTGTATATGTAAAAAATACATAGGCAGCTGTTCTCAAACCCACTAGTAATATATGCGCAAAAGCCCAACTGAGCATGCAAATCAAATAATTGTGCACCTAAGAACCTATGTACAAAACTCAACCAACACGTGCAATTCTTTGAAAATGCAACTTGGGTCTCTATCTTTCTAAATTTGGTCATATGTTTAGAATTATCTGTGCATGACAAATTTTAAATATTGTTATTCCAGATATTCTTCTTTCTTCCAATGTAGGCCTCATGTGTATTTTTTTTTTAATTTTGACTAGCTTTACTCTTTTTTACAAAGAATATACTAACAATAAAAGGCTGCCATGATAGAATTTATATTCAGGATCATTTTCCATGTACATGTTAGTAATCAGCTGTTATATTCAATATAATTTGGTGCTCAGAAACAGTGGAAATTTTAAGGAAAGATATACCATATATACTCGTTCATAAGCCGAATATTTTTGGTAAAAAAATGACACATCAAAGAGCGGGGGGTCGTCTTATAAATGGGTCTACACCCCAAATTTGATGATTTTAAACTCTATGGAATCATTGAATTGAATATCTAATACATTGTCATTTTGTTCACCTGGAGCGTCTGCAGGCACGGAGCCCCTCAGCTCCCAGTGTCCGCGGTTTGCCGTTCCCAGCCAATGGGAGCTGTGGGAAGTGGCGCCACTTCCCGCAGCTCCCATTGGCTGGCAACAGTGAACCGCGGACACTGGGAGCTGAGGGGCTCGGTGCCTGCAGACGCGCCAAGTAAACAAAACGTCCCGACTTGCCAGCAGCTTACCCTGACGGGCCAGGAGCCAAAGTTTGCCAACCCCTGAAATATAGGGTCAGATTATGAAAGGGTCATACAGTTTTTGCTATTTTTACCTAATCATCTTGGGGGGTCGGCTTATACACGAACGGGCTAATGAACGAGTATATATGGTATGTCCCCTCTCCATCTGTTTCAAATCCTTTATCACCCTTTTCATTTTATCCTTTTGAAGATTTTTAAGCCAGATGTTAATGGGTCACTTTTTCCCCATATTATGTTGACTCAGCATATAGCCATATTAATGTCAACTCAATATACAATTAACAACAGGTGGCATCAGTAGCTGCAGTGAACCCTTGAACCCACCATTTTAAATATTAAAATGGCAATTTCACAGAACCTTTAGGAAATGCTGATGCTAATTCAAACTACACACATAGTTCCAGCACTTATGTCCTGATGTGTCATGTGGATGGAGTTCACATGTACACAGGGCTGGCTCTATGCACCAGCGCTCCAAGCATGTGCTTGGGGCGGCACTTTCCAACGGGCGGCACTCCGGCTCCTTTTTTTTTTTGCTTGGGACGCAAAAAGCTGGGAGCTGGCCCTGAGCAGAGGTGAGCTGCGGCGGTGGGGGGGGGGGTGCGGGGAAGGCCGCAGGAAGTAACCCTGGGGGAGGGCACAGGAACCGCTCCCTCCCAGCTCACCTCCGCTCCACTGCCGCCTGCTCCCCTGAGCACGCCGCCGCTCTGCTTCTCCCCCCTCCCTCCCAGGCTTGCCGCGTGAATCAGCTGTTTTGCAGCAAGCCTGGGAGGGAGGGGGGAGAAGCGGAGCCGCGGCGGTGCTGCTCAGGGAAGCAGGCAGAGTGGAGGTGAGCTGCAGTCGTGGGGGGCGCGGGGAGGGCTGCAGGAAGTAACCCTGGGGGGGGGCAGAGGAACCGCTCTCCCCCGAGCATGCTGACACTCCGCTTCCCCCCATTCCCAAGCCTGGGAGGGAGGGAGGGTGAGGAGGGGAAATGCGGCGCACCCGGAGGAGGCGGGGCCAGGGATTTGGGGAAGGGGTTGGAATGGGGAGGGGAAGGGGCGGAATTGGGGCAGGGCCCAGGGGACGTGGGAAAATTTTTTGCTTGGCGTGACAAAAAACTTGGAGCCGGCCCTGCATGTACAAAGTAACATGTTAACCTCAACCTTTGGAGACCAAAGCTAAACATTCTGATTCCTACTGGCTATGAGTAAAATTAATTGAACTTGTTGGTTGAACTTATTTAGTTCTTGTTTTATTTATGCAGATATTTCCATTGCTTCTCTAGAACTCTAGACACTTGACACACTCTTACTGAATAGTACTTTTCAAGCACAAAATCACCACACTAGTTGAGTTAGTTGTCCCTACTCAGGAGAGATCTTTTCTCCCAGTAGCTAGGGATGGAGTGGGATTTGCTTCTCACCCAGATATTAACATACATAATGGGTCCCCCACCCTCAGCTTGCAGGTTTAGTCCTCTGGCTAATAGGTGTCTGATAGGACTTCCAAGTCCCATGCATGAGTGAATGAAATGATACACATAAAGGTGTATGAGAGTGAAAATGTCAATAGGTGTGGCGTTTAAAGGAAAAACGAGAGAGGAAAGGTTTGAAAAGAGAGGCACATTATTGGGAAAGACAGATTTTAGTGGGCAATGGGAGAAGGAGAGAGAAGATATAGGAGACAACAAAATGTAAGGAAAGCAAGACAGACAGAAATACAATGCAGTGGAGAGGAAACAAACCCTGAAGAAAATTCAGGAAATGATATTCTATGATGAGATACATCTGTTTTATTACTTTAAAGCACAAAGGGCGTAGGCCTTTGGCTCGGCACAGTGCCAAGGGTATTTTGCACCCTGGCTAGTGGACTCAGTCCTTGCCCCGTTAAGTGTCAGGTAAACGTTTCAAACCCTGAAATTAGTCACTTGACCTGTGAACACATTGCAAAAAATTAATCCATGCTCTTGCACCAACAGAAATATCAAGAGCATTGTTAGGGACCTTATTTACTGTACACAGACTTTGCTTAAAAAGTACACAGAATGCCTAAAAAAGATTTTTATATATGTGGGGAAACAACCTGAAAATTAAGCTATGGAGTCTGGTAAAAATCATGGCTTGATTACAGGAAAATATGTTTCATTTCCAGATGCTTTGGTCACAGGGGCTCTTCAGTGCAACTGAAACAGCTGTGCCATAAAGATCAGTTCTTGTGGTTATTTGTACAAAAATTAAAACCAAACATAACCTAAATCATAGGCACCGACTCCATTGGTGTTCCAGGGCTCAAGCACCCATCTAAAAAAAATAAAAAAATACAGGGGCTACTTAGCACCTGCAGGGCCGCATTAATCTTTTGTGGGCTCTGGCGTCCAGACCATGGCCCTGCCCTCAACTCTGCCTCAAGGCTCCACCTCTGTTTGGCCTCTTCCTCCCGGGGCCCTGCCTGTGCTCCACCCCAAGGTCCCATCCCTGCTCGGACTCTTCCCTCCAAGGCCCCTCCCACGCGCCGCCTCAAGGCCCCACCCCTGCTTGGCCTCTTTCCCCCCCGAGGCCCTGCCCACCAGTCGCACAGAGAAGAGGGAGAGGAAGGGAGCACCCACCAGCAAACTCAAAAGTCAGCATCTGTAACCTGAATCCAATTCTACCAATCCCTTTGTAAGTGCCTCACCGTCTTGACTGCCTCACATGAATCTTGCTATGCTTTTTAAAAAGAAACAAGACAAGGAATTATAAAATAAAAGGAAACAGCTTCTCTCCAGGAATTCAAAGTTCTGTTAGCTTGCAAAATATTGGCAACAGTCTTTTTAAATACCATATTCTAGAAGTTTTTGGCTAGATGCTACTCCAGTGACTTGTCGTACATACTATAAGAGGTCATCAGATAGCAGCTTCTCCACTGCAAATCTGTAGAACTGAAAGGTAGGCTCTGTACTCCAGAACACCTCATAGCTCTGCCCTTCATTTTAGCCTTATCTCAAAGCATTTGGAATATGATGACAACAGAGAAACTTGGCTGAGCACAAATTTACAGTGAAAACTTAATCTGCTGTTCGGGGGATGAGGCAGCTAACCATGAAACTAATTTAGCTTTGAACTTCAGTCGCCTACATATGCCAGCAAGTTTTTATCATTGCTATGTGCTGTATACTTAACATGTACTATATTGTGTAATTATGGTTTACTGTGTGCACTTCACATAAGTGGCTTTCACAAACTCTTTGGCATGCACAGAATGACACAATACTGCGAAGTGCTACACGTACATTTAAGGTTGAGGAAAAATTGGTTTTATACTGTATTATCTGAGAAATACTATGTTGTCAGGTAATTTAAGACTGAGCATATGCACAAAGGAGCAGAGTTAACCTCAACTGTGGTGCTTCCCAATTTTCAAGTACTCAACCGTGCAATCTTAGCATTCTTTTAGAGCCCAGCCTAACTTTCAGTGACATCAATGGGAGTCTTTCCATTGAATTCAGTTGGAGCTGGTTTAGATCCTTATACACCTCTACCCTGATACAATGCGACCCGATATAACACGAATTCAGATATAACGCGGTAAAGCAGTGCTCCGGGTGTGCGGGGCTGCGCACTCAGGTGGATCAAAGCACATTCGATATAACGCGATTTCACCTATAACGCGGTAAGATTTTTTGGCTCCCGAGGACAGCGTTATATAGGGGTAGAGGTGTAGGTTTTTTGGATCATGGCTTTATATGAGGACCTTAAACTATATTACTAGTTAATGGAATCCAGTCTGCAAAGGCAACCTTTAAACTTGGTAGGATGGAGTGAAATTCTCATTTTTTTTAAAAGATAAGTAATAAAATAAAAAGAACCAGCTTCTCCCCAAGAATTCAAAGTTCTGTAAGCTTCCAACAAATTGTCAACAATACATTTAAACTCCATATTCTGGAAATTTTGACTAGACACTACTCCAGTGACCTGTCTTGCACACTTTAAAAGATCAAAATGTGGGACCTCCTCCCCTGCCAACCTTAGGAGCTTGGAAAGCGCTTTGTACCCACGTAGTCCAAAATTGCTCAACAATTTGCACTCCAGTATTGTTTTAAAAATCACTGTCAAAGACCATGTCTGCAAAATTTCACTCCAAAAGGTAAAAGCTTCAGAGATTTGTATGTGAATAAAAGCAGGCGACTAAAATCGAAACTCCCATGCAGCGTTAACTCTAGGGATTGCTGCTGCTCTGTGCAACATTTTGTTATGTCAACAATCTCAATTATTATTAATGAAACTGACAATCAAAATGAGCACAGCAAGAAACTTATTAGTGCAGAAACTGGCAGTGTTTCTTGAATTTTTAAAAACAGATTTAATATGGACCAATACCAAAGCTTGGAATCAGCATGCTACAACACAATTTTATTTTCTATAACATTTTTTATAAAAACGGTATCACTAAACACACTATAGAATTAAATATTAGTTAAAGTAAACTAATAAATAGCAGAGTAAGATATGGAAATGGGAGAAAATACATACTTCCAGATTAGATTTTAAAAGATACAGAGCACACACCTTTGAAGTATACTTCATTTCAAGGGGCTTCACTCATTTAGTCCCAAAATTACCTGGCTCTCACACATACTTTGTGTCCCCTCACTTTTATTGTTGACAATTATTTACATTGGAAATAAAGAATCATGAAACTGAGGTAAGAGTTATTTACACCAAGGGAATAAATCCCATAGCATTTTAAGTTTTCCTCATGAATAATTGTGCTCCCCTCATGGTGCCATATGTGAGGTCCCACATTTGCCCCTTGGCTTGTCAAGAGGTATGATGGAGACTCCGTGTGATAAAAAGGAAGGCTGTTCTAGATGGCAGCTTCTGCAGCTACAGTGGCTTTTGCAGGAAATTAACCAAAACGATGTGAAGAGAATATACTGGTCAATGCTAGATATGTGCTGGTCAATGGCAGATATGCAGAAGGACCAGGGAGGGGAGCAGAGTGACGAAGTCTGAGAATAGTGGGAGAAGGCAACAGTGGATTTTAAAAATAAGGAAGGTAGTTAACAGTGAATTGGAGCCTGAACTGAATGGGGAACTACTGGAAATGTTTGAGGAAAATGTTATTGGTGATATGGGCAGAGTGCTCTGTAAGCATAAAAAGGCAGGTGGAAGTAATATGCACATGATGGAGTCTGGAATTATAGCCCACACAGGCCATAGAGGAGGGAGCTGCATTAGTCAAAGGAAAAGGACAAAGGCCTGGCTGAGGATTAAGTATTAATATAGCTAAGGCAGATATAAGACAGGAGGGAGGAGAAGTGACACCAAGGCTTAGGACAGTAGTGGTGTAACACAGATGCTTTATACTGCAACATTTGATTTTTAACTCCTAAGAGTGGGAGAGAAACACCGAGAAGGAAACAAGGATTTCAGGTTGAATACACGGTGTCTCTGCACACATGCAAAGAGCAGGGCTGGGCAACTCTGCTAGAAGAGACAGGAAACATTCAGAAGTAGGGTCTGACAGTTACTAAACATGCTCAGTGACCGTTTCTAAAGGTATATGCAGGGGCGGCTCCAGACCCCAGCACGCCAAACGCGTGCTTGGGGCGGCACGCCATGGGGGGCGCTCTGCCGGTCGCCGGGAGGGCGGCAGGCAGGGCTCCGGTAGACCTCCTGCAGGTGTGCCTGCGGAGGGTCCGCTGGTGGCCGCGCGGGACCAGCGCACCCTCCGCAGGCACACCTGCGGGAGGTCCACCAGAGCTGCGGGACCAGCGACCGGCAGAGCGCCTCCTGCGGCATGCCGCCCTGCTTGGGGCGGCGAAATGTCTAGAGCCGCCCCTGGGTATATGGGAGGTTTTCATGGAGGACAAGCAGTATTGTAGGCTCCACACATTCACAGTCTGAGAGCTGAGTGGGGGTGGGAAAGTTATAAATATAGGAGTTTAAACAGCTCACTGGACTCAGTGGCTCATTGACACAGGACCAAGAGACACATCTGCTGTGTGTAATGGATTCCAACACCTGTATCACTTTGGATAAAGCTACAGATTTCCTGTTTCACCTGAACTGAACTGAAGAGACCAGTCAGCTATTAACCCAAGGACTGGAAAGATGCTAGCCATAAGGATCCCCAGGCTTTTGTTTGTTGAGAAGGCTCTGGAAAAGAACAGAGATGCTGCCATTCTTCTCAGGGTATGTCTCCACTACAGAGCCTTTGTGGGCACAGCTATGCCGGTACTGCCCTCTAGCATAGACACAGTGTATGCTAACAGAAGGAGTTTTTCTATTGGTGTTAGGAACACAAATTCCCCAAACAACATTAGCAATGTCAGTGGTTCTCAACTTATTTATCATTGTGAGCTGCAGGGCAGCAGCAGCCCGGACCCTGACCCTGAACCCTTCCACACAGGGCTAGCCAGCTGCCCCACCCCAGGTCCCCAGAGCTCACAGGGCTGGCCAGCTGCCCGACCCTGGGCTCCCGGAGCTCACAGGGCTGGTCAGCTGCCCAACCCCGGATCCTCAGAGTTTGTGGGGCCGGGCGGCAGCCTTGGACCCCCAACCCCACGGGGCAGGCCGGCAGCCCCGACCCCGCCATGCTGGGCAGTGGGGCAGCCTGGACCCTAATGCACCGGGCAGCCAGGAACCCAGACCCCGCTATGCAAGCCAGCCTTTGGCACACAGATGAGCTGGGCCGCAGCTGTGTGCTAATTGGGCCGCATGCAGCCCACGGGCTGAGAACCGCTGAGCAACGTTGACAGAAGCCCTCTTCCGTCAACACAGCTGTGTCTATACTGGGGTTTTTGTCAGCATAGCTATGTCCATCAGGGATGTGGGGGAGGGGCGGGGGTTTAACACCCCTGGCCAACACAAATATGCTGATACAACATTTCAGTGTAGATCAAGCCTCAAACTCTGAAGAATCCAGATGACACACACTACACATTATGGCTACATGCTAGAGTCTGTGAAATCCTCTGTGCAAGAAGATTAGAGGGGAATGTGTTTATATGCATGTGGTGATGTGTAGAAGTGTAAACGTTATGCTGAATCCTTGAATTTAAAGGTGTAACTGGAACAAAGAATGCTAGTAGGTTTACTGTTTTATAGGTTTTGTTAAAACAATTTTTTGTAAGTATTCCAAATACTGTTTACAGTGTTTGTATGTGTATTAAAAGTTCGTTTGCTAAAAAAAATAAAAATAAAAAATAAAAAAAATAGTATGGCACACTATCTTTGAAGCTAACTGGGAACTGTTAATGGCTACATTCAAGGCTTTTACATACAATAGGCCTGAATTTGACTCTGTTTAAAGCTAATCTGAAAAGCTCTGAAAAGACAGAACTCTGGCCTCTGTTTCAGCAAAGAGTTAAGCTGAGGTACAGTAAGGAGGGGAGTGTAACAGAATTATCCAGAATATTGCCTCCGCATCCCTCTAACCTGTTAGAGTGGCAATTGAGAATAATTATGTTTGGAGTTTCTCCTGGTGCTCAGCAGAAACAATTCAGTCTAAGATATTTAGCTAAAAGAAAAAGGGATGAAGTTACAAATTTACTTTATCAAGATAGAAGGGAAACATTAAAAGTGTCAAAAGATATACACAGCTGAGGACCAGGTAGTGATAGCTAAAGTTAATGTTTAGGTGACTAATAGGCTTAAGTGGAACTAAAATGTATGCAACTTATATGTGAATTCTATATACCAGGGGTCAGCAACCTGCAGCACGTGAGCTGATTTTCAGTGGCACTCTGCTGCCAGTCTGGGGTCCTGGCCACCAGCCCCACTCAGCTCGCTGCTGGTCTGGGGTTCTGGACACCGGTCCCTTGCCATCCAGGGTCCTGGCCACCGGTCCCGCTCAGCTCGCTGCCGGCCCGGGATACCGGCCGCTGGCCCCACTCAATCTACTGCCAGCTGGGGTCTCGGCTAATGGCCCCGCTCAGCCTGCAGCTGGCCCAGGATACCAGCTGCCGGCCCAGGGCTCTGCTTCTGGCCTCGGCCTGGTGCTCTGAAGTCACCCCCAGCTGTGGCCCACTGGCTCCAGCCTGGGGCAGAGAGGGATGCAGACAGGGGCAAGAGGGGGCACACCTCAGCACCCCCACTTTAAAAAATAATTCCAGAGCCACAGGGATATTTTTAAGTCCTGATTTGCCGCTTATACCACGCCACGTGGAACAGCACACTGCATTTGACATTGTGTTTGCTGTCTGTCACTATTTTTTTCCCCACTGTGAGTTGAGGGGTACATTTGACAAAATGTCAGCTCCTAAGAAAGCAAAGTTAGATGTCCATTCATTTCAGCCTTCTTGGACAGACATTTGGATTTATTCAAAAGAAGGACCATGCTGTTTATGTTGTGAAAGTGTTGTTTGTTGCACATCAAGTGTTTGACGACATTTTGAAATGAACTACGAGAAAACCTTTCTTGACGAAGCAGACAAGACTGAATTGATCAAAAAGGCAGTAGCAGGATATCAGAAGCAAAGCAGTGTTTTTAAATGCTTAAGTGTAAGCAAAAATCACTCTACAGCAGGAAGTTACAAGATTGCACAGTGCACTGCAAAAAACCGAAAGCCGTTTACAGATAGGGAATATATAAAAGTTTTTCTCAGCAGTTTGGAGGTTTTGTTCGATGATTTGCCAAATAAAGATACAATCGTATCTAGAATAAAAGAACTACCTGTCTCTGCCAGAACAGTTGAGAGACGCATAAGCGAAATGGCAGAAAACATTAACAAAAAGCAGACAACTCCATTAAAAGACACAGCAGTGTTTAGCATTGCAGCTGATGAGAGCGTGGCTATAAACTACATGTTTGGCAGTTGTTGCAAGATATTGTGCTTCTGATGAAATCCAAGAGGAACTTTGTTGCCTAAACCCCTGCATGGCACAACAAAGGGAGAAGATATAGTGGAAAGTTTTGTAAACCATTTTGAAGAATGAGGAGTCTACATCAGAAAAATATTTTGTGTGACAACAGATGATGCTCCTGCCATGGTCAGAAAACAGAAGGGATTTGTAAAGTTACTTGAAGATCAAACTGGCCGTCCGACAGTCAAATTTCACTGTATCATCCATCAAGAAAACCTGTGTGCTAAAATTTCTAATTCAGAGCTTAATAATGTGATGAATACAGTGGTGTGAATTGTGAATTTCCTTGTTGCTCGATCTGCTTTGACTCACAGTTTCAAGCACTGCTAGAAGAGATGGACAGTGCTCATAACGACATCCCACTTCACAGCAATATTCAGTGGCTAAGTCGTGGCAAGGTTTTGGTGTGCTTTGTAAACTGTTTTGATGCAATCAAGGCCTTTTTGTCAGATAAAGCACAAAACTACCCCAAACTGGATGATGAAAAATGGCTGTGTAAGCTCATGTTACTAACTGATATCACCGCTCACCTAAATGAACTCAACCTCTGTCTCCAGGGTGCAGGCCAAACAGTTCTGGATCTTTATGAAGTCTGGAAGGCATTTGTTGTAAAACTAGCAGTTTTTTCTTGGGATATTCAAACTTTGACTTTCCGCTACTTCCGACACACAAAAGAGCTATCGACATATTGCACTGTCAATGTTGATGAGATTGGAATGTACATGCAAGAACTGGAATCAGAATTTTCTGACAGATTTCAAGATGTCCAGCGATTTGGCCCAATGCTTTCTTTTCTAATAAAACCTGAAAAGTTCAACGAAAAAGACTTGGATTTGTCTGTATTTCAGTGGATGGGTGTTGAAGTTTTCGAAATGCAACTCATTCAGTTAAAAAGCTCAGAATTGCTGGTATTAACGTTTGGAGATCTGCAGAGTGCACTTGAAGCTACCAAGAGAGGTACTGGGGCCTCTATTCTGACTTGCTGGACATCCCTGCAAGTGAAATTTAACTGTTTGAAGAAAATTGCATTTGCAATGCTTTCAGCATTTGGATCCACATACCTGTGTGAACAGGTATTTTCACACATGAAATCTGTCCTCTGTCCCTCTCGGAGCTGGTTAACAACTGATCACTCAGAAGCCTGTGTGCAGCTTAAAGTAGCCAAATACGTGCCAGACATTGGAAAACTCAGCAAGGAAAAGTAAGGGCAAGGATCACACTAAACTGATAAGATCTGCATTTTAATTTAATTTTAAATGAAGTTTCTTAAACATTTTTAAAACCTTATTTACTTTACATACATTACAATAGTTTAGTTATATAATATAGACTTATAGAGAGAGACCTTCTAAAAACATTAAAATGTATTACTGGCACATGAAACCTTAAATTACAGTGAATAAATGAAGACTTGGCATACCACTTCTAAAAGGTTGCCCTACTATATACATTTTACATATAGGACTTACCCGAGATCATATATTGACTCACAAACTATTATGAAAGTGGTACTCTTCATACTATAATTTACAATACACATGTCTAGCATTTACTAAAAATACATGATATAGTAATTAAGTATATGCCAGTGGTTTGAGCATTGGCCTGCTAAACCCAGCGTTGTGAGTTCAATCCTGGAGGGGGCCATTTAGGGATCTGGGGCAAAAATCTGTCTGGGGATTGGTCCTGCTTTGAGCAGGGGGTTGGACTAGATGACCTCCTGAGGTCCCTTCCAACCCTGATATTCTATGAAAAAAAGTATACATATATAATTTTTACATGAGGGTTGAAGATGTTTAGAAGAAGAGTAGAAAGGGCTAAGAAATGACCTTTTGGCCTATATGGAGGATGAGTATTGGTATACGGAGAAGACATTAGCTAGACGGAGTTAAACAGGAGCAAAGTCTGGACAGAAGGGATATAGCCTGCCTAACAATGGAATCGGGCCAAGCAAATGGAGGATCCAGTGGCAAAGGCTATGCTTGATCAAGAGTGAAGGAGAAGGCAGAAAGCAAAAGACTGTTGACTACATATAGGAGAGTCATTTGCATATTATGACCAGATAGATTAAATAAAAACCTATTATTGTTCTCTGACATCTTGATTATGTTGACCAATCCGTAACTGATGGATGACAAGTAAAATCAGAGCCAGAGAATGCTGAAAATGTAACTATTAGAACAAAAGCCTAATCAAAAATGAGAACATGGTGGTGAAATGCTAGCAACACAAGACACCCAATGATAGAAACACAGGCCTATTTTTTTGCTGTCAGACACCAAACATGTTCATCCAAGCCAAGGAGCCCTGAAAAGACACTGAAGAGTTTCATTTGTCTATCGTTCATTCTTTTCCTCTTGCAGAGAATACTGCATCCACCAAATTACATCTGAACAATTGTTCTAAACTGGTTTGAACAATGTAACAAGTTGTCTAGATTGTTAAATAATATTTGGCATAAAGGTTCAGTTACAAAAATTATGATGTCTATCTGAACAATAATTGTTTTGGCCTTGGATTTAGCACAACAGAAATTGAAACAAACAAAAAAAATATTGTCTTCCTCTAACTAAATCTTTGAAAAATGTTTTCTTCTTTTAAAACATGTGGACAGTATATTGTTGTGGTCACATACTATTTTTCATCAAAGTTAAGCTTATTGTCTGGAAAACTTTTTTTCTTTTTAATGAGCTGAGTTATATTGGAAAAAAACAAACACAAGCTGCTAGAAAATTAATTGGCGAGCATCAGTCAAAACCAAAAAAAAAATGTTATGAGGTTATTTAATAGTCAATCGGATGGCTTAAATACTGAAATGGAAATAAAAGATATAAAGATTAAGAGAGTAAGATTCAAATCTGTTGCACTGGAAGCCAGTAGAAGAGGATCTCTCTCTCTTTTTGCATATGGGTTGTTAATTGCAGTGATGGCAGACAAGTGTAGTGCACATTTCTCTCAAAGCAGACAACCAATGGTTTCATACCAGCTCTTACTGGGGTGAGGGGTGAAGGGAGTTAAAATTATTTCAGAGAATAAAATCAGCTTGTGTTCTGCTAAGTGATGGGAAGTGTAAAAGAATTAAGATGGGTATGATGTATGAGAATATTAATGCCAGAGGAAACTATTTAAGTGGTGCAACAACTCTCAACAGTAATAGACTAAATTATTGTGCCAAAACCTGCCTTATACAGAGTTCATTAAAAAAAAGAGATTATTCCCTTCACTCAAAACAACAAAAGACAAAAACTGAATTTCAGTCTGGTAAATGAAGAATAAACCTACTAAACTAAACTAAACATTATCAGGCACAGATTTGAAGGAGAGAGCCCCTAAATAGAAGAATAGATTATTTTAAGATTTGTGCTATGAAAAAAGTATATTCTAATGTTTTTACATTACATTTTAGACAGTAGGAAAATGCATTAGATAAGTTTGATTACAAAATTCTCCTCTTTCCCCTTATTGTTCTAGATCTACCACACACATTTGCTTTCATGCTTCTACAAAATAAAATATTAATTGATTCTGAGCTCTATTGCTGACTAACTAAAGAATTCTGATGTTTCAAGCTAAGCTGATACAAATAGTTTCATTAACATTTAGGACTTTACAGCTCTTCAGATATAGTAATAACCATTAATTGTTTCACATAACTAAGTCTGAAAACAAAAGCTTCTCATTTTCTTGCAGCTACATATTGTTACTATAATGTTAGAAGTTACTACAAAAAACTTTTCTTTCTTTGATATTTTACATAGACATGGTACAAAGATTTGACAGTAATATTAACTGGCATTTTTAATATATAAAATGCTATTTTTTTAAAACTAAATTTTACTCGTTTTGGAAAAGAAGGAACATTTTTTATCCAAGAAGGTTTAAAAATAGCTGCTCTAAGAAAAACAAATAGGACACAAAATAAGGTTCAAATAGCATTTCAAAGTATTGACAGATCAAACTGAAGGCAAAGTGATTCATGACAACATAAAAGGAATGCTTCTATAATGGGCAAATTAACTTCACTGGGATAACAACATATCAAAGCCATCAATTTATCAAAACCCCCATATTTAGTCATGTACAACCCGTTTTTTGCCTCAGGTATTATAAATATGCAGAGAAACACCCTATGAGAGATTATAAATACTAATAAACCAACAATTCAAAAATTCCATCTTTGATACAGGTTCTGGATCTAGCTGCTTTCAGTAACATACTATATATTGTAACACATGCAAGACTTCTACTGATCAGTTATCAGGAATACAAGACAATGATACCCCATAATAACTTTAGCACTTGACTTAAAAACAAATTTCCTTTCGAGGAATGAAATCATAAACCTATCTTATGCTTCTAATATGAACACACTACGGGACACGGGACTCTTTCAGTTAAAATCCTTACCTGTATATTCACAGAGTTCTTTGTTGTCTGACAATAAATTGTAAGGGCAGTCATATTTGAAAGTAAAACCATTAGGCTATATTCATGGAATGCTGCAACAGAGCCATTGAATGAATAACAAGGAAAGCACAATACCTTTAGCAAGTCTCCTCAGAATTTGACAGCGGCATTTAAAAGAGACAGCTATCATTCTTGCTTACTGCCTTCAGTGGTAAAGTGTACTCTTGGCTCTGCTTTGCTGGATGCAGCAGAAGCATATGAATTCCTTGCTCACATACCAGAAGAAAGGTAGTCCCAGTGGGGAGTGACAAAGCTTAATTCCTCTTGGCTGATGCAGAGATCAGCTTCATGTCATCCAGCAAAGCTGTGTCATTCACTACTACTACCACCACCACTTGCAGTACGAGATCAATGGCTTAAAAAGCAATGTTTCTTTAGCAGCTACAAAGCATCAAATAGTATAAAATGCTAACAATGATACTACACGGAGCCATTCTACATTCTCTCACATTCCCCTGCTGTGCACGGAGCGCTGGTTTCTGTTCTAGGCAAAGGACCATGCATTTCAGCAAATTTAGGGATTTTTCCCCCTCCCTTAGACATCTTTCATTTCCTTTGTGTTTTGCACTGAACAAGATGACAAAAGAGTAGAAATGCTAGTTTTGAGGGGAGATATTTTAAAATGAAAAATATGTTTTAAAGGATTTAGATTTTATGTTATATGAAGGTAGGGGAAAAAAACACTATTTGCCTATCTGATTTTATCATCTGAAAAACATTTTCATAATTTTAAAATAATTATATTAAGGTAGTGGACGCAAGGGATCAGACAGAAAGAGGACAGAGGGATATAGTTTTGTGGGCAGGACCAGGAAGCATTTGATCACACAAAATAAATAAAATGATGCTGCATAAAAAATATGCACTACATCGGGTTCACTCACCAATTCCCAACTGAAATGTGGGGAAAAGGAAAAAAAAAAAAGAGGAAATAAATTGAGATCCACTTTTAGTGAATCTAAGAATCAACTTGTCCCATGTCATAATAAATCCATCCAAACCTTACCAAATTTTACATATGGCACAATATTGCTCCATTACTTCAGATGTTTTACAGTCTCTTATCTCCATTCACAAAGAAATTGAACATTTCATTCACAGAATAATGAAGTAGAACATGATGCTTAAATGACAGCTCCACTGTACCCTTACAAACAAACCAACATTTTTCTAATGGACAAAACCCAACATAGGATCTATGAACTTAAAAGCAAAAAATTAAACAAAGTTGTACAAAACTTTAAAGGCAGATTTGTGCCCAAAAGACAACTGGTTCACTTGACAATATCAACATAGTTCATTTAAAGCGTCAGATAATTATTAATCTATCACCCCTTCTCCATTTTGGGAATACATTTAACATGGCTTCATATACTCCATGTCCCATTCATTTTCTTCTATTTCAAAATCAGTGAGGGTATATTCTGAAACATTTAACCAAGGTTGCAGTTAATTTGATCAGTTGGTGCTAGGGTGTGCATGTGCTACATTGGGGAATTAAAAAATGGAAGAAGGATTAGATTTCTGGGGAATGGGGGGGAAGTGGCAGGGAGAAATGGGACAATGTTTGTCATAAGCCATACATTTTGTAAATGTTAATAAAATTCTGGAAGCTGCCATGGAAAAGGCCATCCAAAGAAACTCTAAAGGGGAAACAGATTGTTCTTTAAGTCAGTGGTTTTCAACATCTGCGGACCCCTGGTGGTCCATGGACTATGTCTAAGGGGTCCGTGAAAGACTGAAAACTGACTGAAAAGAATTCAACTATACAACAGACAGGGTTCACACCTCCATTTGAAATTTTCTAGAAGTCCACAGATGAAAAAAGGTTGAGAACCACTGCTCTAGGTACTTTATCAGACAGATCAGTTTCTTTCTCCATTTTAAATCAGAATATCCGCTTCACTGTTTTTCTTATTTTTCCCTTATTAGGGGCATCCTATCCTTCCTGGTTGTAGCAGCACCCACATTTTGAAGAGACTGGCCAGACGTAGTTTATCAACACAGCTACAGTGTCCTAGACAGACCCACTGACAATAGATTGTTTTGTTTTCATTGGAAACTGATGAGAGGCTATCTCCTTACCTCTTCTCCAGTCCTGTTTTCAGCTTCCATAGTCCAAATAATGGAACTATTCCAGGCAGTGGTCAGTCTGATGTCCCTTGGTTGCAGATTTGAGTATATCACAGTGTGGGGGATTTGGGTTTTCTGTCTCTGTAATTGCTGAGTTGTGACAAGTTACAGGCCGTGTGTGTGTGGTGGATTGGGAAAACATGGAGCCTTCTCTGCATGGGTTTCAGCCAGTGTTATTCATAGAGGTCCTTAAAGTACTTCTGAAATGTTGAGCTATTACCTGCTGTTTGGAGCCTTGCCCTTCCAGAACGATGAAATCAAGCGAGGGGGCATTGGATCCATCATTGATGGAACTGTCATCTTTTTCAAAAGGGCAACTTGCCAACATTCCTTAAGGAAAGCATGTGATTTGGCCCATCCTCAAGTCTCAATACCGATAATGTCATCAATTATTACCGTGTCTCCAATCTTCCATTTTTTAGGACAGATTATTGAGAAAATAGCAGCAAAGCAACCCTGGAAATACAGAGAGTCTTCAGATTTCCTTGTCAATCCAATTTTAGCCATGTTTATGGTGAGGAGATTGCATTGGTCTTGTGGGTCAATGATGCCTTTCTCGCAGAGGATCAAGATCAAGTGTCCATATTGGGTTTTTTTAGATGGGTCAGAGACTTTTGATGCCATGAAGCTTGGCAAGGATACGTAGAGTTGTTTAAGTGTCTCCAATCACTACTCTGAGAGAAACCAGAGAAGGCTATTGGATGATTTTTCAACTGTCCCAAGAGCTCTATTCTTTCCTGCTTATTGTTCATGGTTCCACTATTTTCTGTATTTTATTAGGAACTAAAAATCTCTCTTACAGGACAGGATAGCTCTTCTTTTCTTTTAGACTTTGATTCAGGAAAGTACATAAGCATATCTCATTTGTGTTTAAGCACTTTCCCTAATAGCGATGTTTTCCTGACTGTGGCCTTAATGATAGGTACCAAATTTTTGTTGTTGCAGAAATACTCTGGTAGAAGCCCAGTTCTTTGGGATTTTCCTGGGATATGAGACATTTAAACTTGATACTGATCTAACTGGTCTTTTGGAAAAAAAAGGGGGGTTATGGACAATGAAAAAGCAATGAAAACCTTGTCACCGTAGTGAATGGTAAAACAGATACAAGAATACTTGGAAAAACTACACACATGTGCACAGAGTGTGTATATATATAAAATTGTGTGCATGCAATTTTTTTTCTTAAACTTGTGTCCACAACGTTTTCATTATTTCCTAATTGGACATAACTTTTTTTTCCATTACAAACAAAACAACAAATGCATTAGTAAATCATACATCTTAGAATCTTTGCTGATTTGGCCTCCCTCCTTATTAATTAATGGACCTACTATTTCTCCAGAGTTTTCTCCTGATATATTTGTAAAAACTTTTTTTCATCTTAATCCCTTTGGGTAGTGTGAACTCATAGTGACTCCTTGCTGACCTCATTATTTTCCTTACATGTCATAATTTACTCTTATAAACATACATATAGTATTATATATACCACACACAGATTTGTACAATTAAGATTATATTTGTAAATATTCAATTGCATGTCATTAAATGGAAGCAGCTCATTTTTATGTGACAAAATAGACAGGATCAATATATATATTTCCTCTCAAAGGTCACCTTCTACCTAATCTTTACCAACCCATCTCTAGGGAGAATGCTTCATAACACAGCATCAGTTATATTCCTCTGTAGTGACCTAAGACAAAAAATTAAAATGAAGAAAAATATGCTTGTTCTATATGGAATAAGAGATTGCAATTTTTATAAAAAATAAAATTCCAATATGAAATCAGGAATTTAACTTGCTGATATTTAGAAGTGGTCAGGAATTTTCTGTCAAAAAAAGACTTTTGGATGGAAAATGAACTTTCTGAAAATTGAAATTTTATGTGGGAAAATGTTGATTTTGCCAAAAAAATTCAGTTTTCTGTTGGAAAAATCTAAATGAAATATTTAGTTTCTGGTTAGTTCAACATTAAACTGTATTCACCTGAGCTGCCATGGTGTCTCATAGAAGTTGTAGCTTGGGTGCCCTATGCCTCTATTTTCCTCTATAGGGCAGGCTCCCTGCCCAGACGCCATCTCCCATGCTGCATCCTCTTTGGTTGAACTGATGCAGGGCATCATTGGAGTCATGTGGTCAAAGGGTCATCATGAGAGATGTAGTCTAGCCAGAGAGCCCAGCATGTAGAGGAGAATGGGGGTATGAAGCACTAAAACTACAATTCCCACCAGGATTAACTGATTTAAATCAAAGAGATTTAGATAGCTGATTTTAATCAAGATTAAATCAGCAAGCATCAAACTTTGATTTAAATCATCCATTTTAATTTTTTGTATTTGCACTTTTTTAGTTATTTCCCTGAAGAAAAGTTGATTCTCATTGGTTGAAAACCATTAAAATGTTACTTTGCAACTAATATAGCAATTATTCTAAATTTGATTATTCTTTTTGCTAACTAGGAGGCTAGAAAATGTCTATACACATGTATTTAATCAATTATATAGCTTAATTTACATTTATTCATACTCAACATTTTATAGTTTTTATTGGTTGGGGTTGATATAAATTACAAATAAAAATTATCATCATCTAGTAAATAAGAAAAGCATTATTCACCACTTTCTATTTTGATAGAAATTCAAATTCAATTAAAATGCACAAAACAGCATTTATCATTATTAAATGAAACTACCTTAAATATGCTGGATATGTAAATAAAAAAAAATGTTTCTTCAAACATGTTTTGCATTTAAAACTAACCAATTTCTTATACAAAGGAGGTATTACCTGCAGTTAGTGAACTGAACTCATTACTTCTGGTGACCACATTCTTCAAGATTTTAGAACTAGTAGATCTCATCCTCTCATACCTAGTTTTTATTCACAGATTGAAAGAGGAAAATAAACGTCCCTGCTTTTTCAACTCCCAGTCAGTTTCTTAATTTTGACTGAACTAGTTGCTGAACTGATGTAGTTGAGTAAACTGAAATGAAGAAAATATTCTCTCCGTACCTGCAGGAGAGGCTACTGCTGTCAATAGGCTATTTTAGCACTTCAACAAACTCCAGTTTCAAATACTGAGTCAGTGACTTCACCAGTTCAGTTGTCTTTCTTTAAAACTTGGCAGCAAATATAGATTATGTAATATTTTTGATTTAATGTAAATTATTTTAATAGACTATAATAAGATTAGTCATTAATGTAGGTTGTCAATTTCAAATTTAATTTTAAACAGGTTTATTTTTAAAAAATAAACCTGTATTTAATTTATATAAAAAGATCCAATTTAAATGAAAAATATGATTTTTAAAAATATTATACATTTTCCCCCCTGACCCCAACAAAGCATCATGGCAGCTCAGGAGGGGCAGATTAATATCAAACTAAGTTGAAATGAGATGTTTTGATTTGGTTCAACACACCAAAATGAAATATTTTGATTCAGGAATGTCAGGGTTTTTTTCTGTTGGAAATAGTGAAATGAACATTTCATCATCGCCAAATCAGCAACTTGTGAACTTTTCATTCTGCACAAGAACAACCACCATATCTGATATTTTGACTTTTATCTTGATTTGGGATTTGATTTTTATCCTGCCTTACTGATGGTGGTTTCCAACAGTTGCGATTTCCACTCTAGACCCTCAGTCTTGCATTGTAATGTGCACAGATGGATTTCAGTGGCATTCTGTGTAGTTGCAGTGGTTTGCCCATTTCAGGAATGGAGCATAAAAATACAGCTCACTAGCCCATTACTACAAACATGTAATGAGGAGGGGAGAAAAGCATTTTATTAAAGTCATGGTGCACTTCCAGAATGGAAGAGTACTTCAGATAGAACAATTTTTTTTCACTTTCTTGATCTTAATTCCATCTTAAATTCAGACACCCAGAGTTCTCAGATGATTAAACAACACTTTCAGTCTTATGCATCTTGATTCATTCAGATGTATTGGTACTTTGTACAAGTGCCTATTTTGTGTGCCATTGCTTATGTAATTAACTAAAAAGAGATTGTAGGTGCCTGCAAAGTAATGGCATTTATTCCCACCCACATAATAGCTGGAGATTGTCAAGAGAAGTGTAAAAGTGAATTTTTAAATCTATAATTATTATTATTATTATTTATAGCACCCAAAAGCCCAAGCAAGAGTAGGGGCCTATTGCGCTAGACACTCTCTGAAGATATAATAGAAGACAGTCCTTGCCCTGTCGCTCCTAACTGGAAACAAAATGCAAAAAGCAGATGCTACAAAGAACAGGAGATATGTAGAACTGGTCAAAACCTAGAATTTCCATTCCACGGGAAATTCCAACATTTTAAAAATTTTCTTTCATCCCAAACTGGATCAAACTAGATACTCCCGTTTCAACACCTATGCGTCAATCTATGATAAGATTAGTCAGTAATGCCTCACTCTGGGGTGCCTTGTAAATTGACATATTGAAGAACAAATGTTTCAGTACTGAAAAACTGAACACATTTTGCTGATTCGCCAATTCATAAACCATGGAGCTACTGTCTGGTACCACTATGGTTTCATGAATTCAAAACAAACAATCTGGATTTCTGAATGCATTTTATAAAACTGCGTATAATATTAAACTATAGAGAATGTACGTTTTTTCTACCTAAAATTAATTTTCTAGTGAACACCAACAGTGAATGCTCTACCATATATTGTGTCCTTTATAGCAAACTGTACAAACACATGCACAAAAATGCAAGAATAACTGGTGAGAAAATTGAAACTGTCTTTTTCAATAAAAATGTGTATTCCAGAAAGGCTGAGAATTGTTTGTTTACATGGAGGAACTGTCCTTTGCAGACCTTTGAAGTATTTAATACAACACAGCTCTTTCACTCTTAACCTAATTTCATTTACTGTAAACTACATGGTTCAGCTGTTCTGGCCAATGCTTTCACAAAGGCATAGCTTTGCTATAAAGAAATAACTAGGGGCTTGAGAGGAATTGTAATATACTAATGAAATGATACCGTATGTGCTACAATAATAAAGAACCTTATCTTAGCAGCTCTATTAAATTCTGTCTTTCAAAGGTATCCCTAAATATAAGCTGAACTATGTGAGATTTTAATTTGGGCAGAAACCTACATAAGAAAAAGATACAGTCTGGGAACCATTCTGGATACAGCACCACTTTAGACATGAATCCACAACATTGCACCATATTTCTTGGCTTTGATTCATAAAATTGAAAAAAAAAGAAAGAGGGTGCCTTCTTTCAGGAACACTGCTGAGAAATCTTCTCAGTATCTTCTGTCATAATGATTCATAAACAACCTGTAGTCTTCCAAATATAATTAAATAAATCATCACTAAGATAGTTTTTCACCAATACTGGAAGCAGTAGCATTAAGGAAAGAAAATGATACAACTGAAACCAAAAAGGATTCTGCACCAATGTTTGTAGATTTCAATTAGAGAAACCATAAATAACCACCCCCCTCCAGCACACACACAGTCTAGTGGTGGTGTCTGCCAGCAGCATGCATATAATTACAGTCTCTGGGATTTAATGTAATCTTGAAACTAAGGGATGTCTCTGCTTTACAAGCAGTTTCCACATGCTGTAGTACATGGTTAAAGACTTCCGTAATTCCAATCTCTCTAGGGCTTTATACTTTTTCAATTAGTCACAAAGCTGACCTTCCTGCCATTGCAACATCCTTTATTTTATGGAAAACAGAGTTAGCTTTTGAAAAGCTAGACTACTAAGAACATTTCTTCACTCCCAAAGGTGTTTGATTTGAAAAGTCCTTTTGGAGCTGGTTAGGGGATTTTACCTGTTCTAATTGAATTGCTATAATACAATCTACATATTTATCCTTTACACAGTGGAGTACAGATGCTAAACACAACACAGTGTAAACAAATAAAATGCTGTTAAGAAATTTCTACACTCACTATTACCATTCAAGTGGGGTAAAGCCTCTTACACTTTTAAGAGATAACAGCTGCTTTGACTCTGCCATTTAAAATCAAAAGATTATCTTAATACCACTAGAACAAAAAGTAGAATAATTATGCCTCTGTAGTTGTATTACTTGCTTCTGTATTTTATTTTGATATTTTTTAACAATTTAACAGTTATGTAAGCGTGAACACCATATAAACAGATAAAATGCACATTGTGAGAGATACAACCAAATGTTGGTGCCCATAATGCATTTAGCACAAGGGTTCAAGGAATTTTTCAGGTATGAACTTTAAAGATTTATATAGGCAAAACTTTATGTCTGTGAAACCCTGAAAGGACAATAGGAGGCTGTAACTAAGGTGATGCAGTACAAAGATGAGGTGATACAAGTTACTCAATATAAATAAAAGTTGCAACCCACAGCAATTTCCGATGGCTGAGTTATAAATCCTTGAAAATACAGAATTGGAAGGGAAAACCTGATTCACTGTTGCAATTATATTCCCATCTCTGCATAAATTGCAAGATGGCAAGGTTGCATTATAATTCCTTTGTTACAATGAAGTGTGTTTTTTGTACTGAAATAAGGCTGACGAGGGATGTTTTGGTTGCTATTTGAGCAGTGGCCAACCAGCTATGCAGTCTCACTCTTTCCCTAGAGTATCACCTGTCAGAACATCTCAGGTGAGAAGCAGAATCTGAATGTCTCTTTCACCTGTCCAGTACACAATAAGGTGTGGGGGGAGAGAGATCAAATATATAAAACATGAGACTGGTCAAAGAAAATAAGGGAGGGGGGTCTGCATTCCAAGTTTGAACACCTGGAGGCCGACTGTGCTATGAATATGTTGAATTTGTTCTACAGCAAGTGGGGTGGACAAGTGACTAACATGCTCAATATTCTGTACTAATTGCTGCATTCATGTAGCACCACCCTACACTCCTTCAGATCATGCCATGAAATAACCCCAGGATTTAGGCTTTTGAGGGAGTGGTGTTCTTATGAAGAGACGAAGCTGCCATGGATGCGACAAGATGGACAGAGACACAAGGATGGTGAGGTAATATCTTTTATTGGACCAACTCCTGTTGGTGAGAAAGACAAGTTTTTGAGCAACATAGGTTTGAAGAAGTGCTCTGTGTAGTTCGAAAACTTGTCTCTCACCCACAGGAGGTTGGTCCAATAAAAGATATCTCACCCAACTTGTCTCTCTAATATCCTAGGACCGACATGGATACAACAATACTGCATACAATAAGGTGGACATTAAACAAAACAAAATTTGTTGTGAGAAACTTGTTTGAAAAATGGTCTCTTTATCTGAAGTATATCCTCTGCATTGGCTGTTCTTTGGCAACCTTCAAACTATGTGCCAGTAAGTAAACTGTTTAAAGGGCCAAGTCTCTTGTGTTTCAGTGTACCATACACATTGTGTGTCCATGGCCTAATATTATTTTTTAGGAGGATAGACACTCTACACCTCTCTTCATAGTTTCCATTAATTTGATGTCTTTCATTACCCTACACTATGAATTTTAAAAATACAATTGTTTGATAGCATCTGTTCATCAATTAAACTACCTAATCTGTATTATTTCAATCCTCTCACGTAAAAGTAAAAAAGAAACAAAATAAAATTCACTGAGGTTTATCTCCATGGCTTATTTCATGGCAGATGTAATGACCTAGGTCACACTGTGTGGCACTAAACATTTTCATCCATCATAGCTCAGCAAGGGGAAGTCATACAGCGCAATATGGATCATTTGGCAAGTTGAGCCCATTAAACAAAATGAGTTTTAAAACAGCCAAAAGGCGAGATATAGGAACAAAGAATGCAGGCCACATTTACACAAAGAGGTATCTTATCCTGAAAAAAGTGAGTCTGAAAAGGGTCACGGGACAAATAACTCAACATGAGCTCCCAGTGTGAAACTGTGGCAAAAAGGGGCAATGCAATCCTTGGATGTAGAAAAAGGTAAGTAATCAGTGGGAGTCGGAGGTGATTTTACCTCTTTATACAGCATTGGTGAGACCAACACTAGAATACTCTGTCCAGTTGTGGTGTGCATTAGAGAGGGTGCACAGAAGAGCCACAAAAATTACATGAGGGCTGAAGAAAATGCCATATAGTGAGAGGCTTAGAAAGCTCAATTTATCTAGCGTACCAAAAAAAAAAAAAAAAAAAGATTGAAACCTGACTTGATCATGGTGTACAAGTACCTTCACAGAGAGAAAATACAGAGAACCAAAGGGTTCTTCAGTCTAGCAGAGAAAATATAGCAGGAACAATAGCTGGAAGTTAAAGCCAGACAATTTTAAATTAGAAATTAAGCACAATTTTTACAGGGTGCTAAACAAACTACCAAAGAATGTAGTGGATTCTCCATCTCTTGATGTCTTCAAGTCAAGACTGGATGTCTTTCTAGAAGATATGTTTTAGTCAAGCAAGTTTTTGGGCAGGGATTAAAGGTGTGAAATTCTACAGTTTGTGTTATACAGGAGGTCAAACTAGATGCTCTAATGGTCCCCTATGCCTTTAAAAACCTATGAGTAAGGATAATAATGTGATTGCATACGGCTATCTGATATCTTCTTTTTCCCCCCTTAAACAGTAGAGATTAGCAATAACTGAAAGTGGGCAAGCAAAACTCTAAAGGGTGTTTAGAGCATTCTCATCCTGAAATATTTACATTAGGCAGATTATGAAATGCCCTGTGTTGTTCCAGTCTGAAATCTGTGCACATAAGATTTGATTAAAATTTGGGATTATCTGCAAAACCTGTTTTAACAAAAATAAATGAATAGTTTGTTAATATGCTTAAGTTTTTAAAATTCTTCTAAATATCAAAAGCCATAGTATAACAAGGAATATTGACTATTTATACCTCCAGTGTAGCCTATAGGATTAACCTGCTTGCTTGCATATAATCTTTTCTTATAGTTTAAGTATTTGATATATTGTAATAAGTTTATAAATTTATATTAAAAATAAGTTTGGCTGTAATGCAAAAGACCTACAGGCCATATCCTGTATGTTAAGCTAAGGCAAAGTTAGCATATCTATATTAAGACTTTTTACCGAAAAAGTAAAGTTAACCTGTATCTTGTTACCTAAACAGATAAGTATCCATGCATATGTCTATGACTTTTTATCTAGACCAGTAGACAATGGAGAATGGCATAGGGGGGGGTTCAGTGTTGTACCCACAGACTTAACAGGTACACCACAAGGAAACATATGTGCGTAGGTACATGTCATCAATTTGCACATACATACTAGCCTATGTAGGTAAGGAATGAAATTTGGCATAGGAGGAAAAATTTCCATCACTTGTGCCCTATAAAAGAGGTGACCCACCTCGCTAAAGTATTCTCACTTACCTCCTCCACTCTCTCTATCTCACTCTTTCTATTTTATCTATCTACTATGACCACTACTATTAGTAGGCTATACGTACTTGTTCTTAAACTTTAAGTTTCAAGGGAACTAGGCTAAGCTTGGTTTCCCTACGTTTTTATTCTTAGTTTGTTTATTAGGTTTCGATTTTAAGTTTAAGTTAGTCAGGTAAACCCTAATTTGGTTTTGATAGCTCTTAGCATTAATTTCCTCTAAGCACCGCATCCCTCACTTAGGATTTGAGAAACCTGAATTGCAAGTCTGGTCCTGTCTGTCTTACCACCAGGTTATCAAGAAAGGGAGTGAGTATATTAACCAAAGCTTTGTTGCATATAATATGGTATTATCATATGTATCTTTTAAATAGCAGTAATGCAATTGTAACTTTGTAACTCCGAGTATTTTACCATTTACTTACTATTATTAATTTTAATAAAAAGTCTTTAAGACTATATTCGTCTCAGTGTGAGCTTCCAGTCATACCCCCGAGGGTCCTTTCTAAATTCTGTGGAACCTAATTCGGAACAAGAACTTTTATCTTCTGATCAAACAGATTGGCGAGCCTAAAACCCATGCTAATTAATATTAATAATTAAATACAAAGTAATAAATTAAATTAATATTATTCGTACACCTTAAATCAAGCTACACCCTGTATTTTCATTTAATCTTTCTTTGTCCTAGACCAGTGGTGGGCAACCTGCGGCCTGTCAGGGTAATCCACTGACGGGCTGTGAGACAGTTTGTTTACACTGACTGTCCACAGACATGGCCCCCTGCAGCTCCCAATGGCCGCGGTTCACCGTCCTGGCTAATGGGAGCTGTGGGAAGTAGCGGCCAGCCCGCACTGCTTCTTGCCGCTCCCATTGGCTGGGCATGGCGAACCGCGGCCATTGGGAACTGCGGGCGGCCATGCCTGTGGACGATCAATGTAAACAAACTGTCTCACAGCCCGTCAGTGGATTACCCTGACAGGCCATGTGCAGCCCACCACTGTCCTATTGTGTAAGGTTGTTGTACATGATTAAACAAATGATGCTTTCCATCCCAGAGGTGACGGTGTTACAATAGGGTCATATCCTCCCTTTTGTCGTAAAAATAAAGGCAAATATACTACATAAGCAAGATGTGCAAGTTAATACATAGCATATCATCTAGGTCAGGAAAAGAAGATGTTTGTAGTGAGTATGGCTAGAAAACCTTATTAGGATTTGAAAAAAAATTATCAGATACCTACCAGGACAGCACAAATACGACAAATGCTAGTGTGCTTGAAGACAAGATGTTGTAATATTTGTGACATGCCTTTTAGGGGAGTAAAAGCTGGATAACCCACACACTTATTTTAGGACCGTTCCACTATGGATCATTAAGTGTTTTAGTGGCATCCCGTTGCTATTCAACACATTTTTAATAGCACCTTTTAAAACATCCTTTAAAAAAAATATAGAAGTCAGGCCAGATATAACACTAACACTCTGAAATCTGCACATATTTTTTGTCCTCCCCACTGCTCACTGTATACCTATAATCTCTCAAAGCAAACATAGCATTACACACTATATGATCAATAACAAACCGTGAGCAACTAAATATATATTTTTATCAATGTATTAATAAATGGCCTTGTAGCAGGGTGGATCCCTGCTCCTGGTTTTAAGGGGGTTTAAAAGCGGCTTGGCAGGGCTTGAGAGCTGCTGCTCTCAAAGCTGGGCTGATTGGGGAAGTAGCCGCAGCTGGGCCACACCCCAATCAGGCCACAGCTGGCCCCTATAAAAGGCTGTGAGCCAGGAGCCCACTCAGTCTCTCTCTGTCTTCAGAGAGAGAAGGGCCTGGCTGCAGGGAATTGAGACAAGGTACCTAGGGTGAAGCAGGGCTGGGGAAAGGCTGAGGAGCTGGGGAAGCTCCAGCCTAGAAAACCCCAGGCTGCGGCCTAGTATAGGGCAAAAGGTACTGGGGGTTGCAGGGGGCAACCTAGGGGTAGGCCAAGGCAGCAGGTCCAAACCCCCTTTGCCCATGATGAGTGCTGGCTACTGCAGTCTGCCCCAGCGAACGGGGGCTAGATAGAGACTGGGCAATAGCCACTACTGAGGCGAAGTGGGGGTAGTAGGGTGGGGGTTCCCCTGGGAAGGGGAAACCCAATTAAAGGTTAAAAGGGCACCGGGGTCCTGGGAGGGACACGGGGGCCAGTACTAAACAGTTGGATCACCGGCCTGCAGAGGGCGCTCCTGGCTGGAACAGAGCTAATTCCCCAGAGCAACCAGCAGGAGGTGCCGCAGGGGTGAGTCGACCCGTTACAGGCCTGATAAAGAATGAAAACCAGTTTGTCAACAGAACAAATGTTTTTTCCCCAGAAAATTAAAAGACTCATTAAAATCTAGGTCAAAATCTGAATATCCGTCCACAGAGTGTCCAGTCATCCTGGTATCTATACTTAGAGGAATACCATTCTGCTATATCATTTGATTATTAGTGGCAAATTATTGTTTTAATTCCTTTTTCCTAACGCTCTCTTGAAATTGTGTATATAACACTTGTACACTGATTTCCTCTTGCAGCAGATACTGGTATTAAGTAGTGTTTTATCAATATATACTGCTCCTTGTTTGCCATTTGGTAAATTATTATGGAGCAGCAGATGTGATTTCATAATTAAAGCTGAAGCTCGCTTTTCATTACAAACCCAGTTTTCATCTCCACCCTCCAACTTCCCCCAAAAGATACTGAACTCTCTGAAATATTGCAGGACAAATCTCATCCCATGACAGGCAGAACTTTCTGGGAAGTGTGATAAAATTCTTCTAATGATTTGCAAAGTCATGGAGATTTGAGCACTATCATGAAGTTCACTGTGATGTTATCTGATTAAAATATGACCATATACATCACTGTTGCAACTACAGTTATATATTTGCAACAAATCTTGTACAAAAGGTGGCATGTAAGATGTCTATAAAAAGGTTATGATTTGCTGGTTAAGATTATGCTATCTGTACGCATGTATTTGAAGTTATGAATATTGGCTCTATATTTCAAATGTTTGCTCCTGGGGTAATGCCTACAAGGTAGCTACCCAGCACATCTTGGAGGGCCTATTCAAATTGAGTGGCCCATCTAAAGACCATTTAACTGACAATGGACCAGGGGAGACATCTATCTACACTTAATGGAATTTCCTGCTGTGACTAGGAGAAATACGTGAACATGTGACTTGCCCATGTGACTCCAAATTCCATTTTGTTGCTGTAATTTTCCACAGTAAGAACAATGGAATTCCCTCCACATGGCAGAAGCTATAAAAGGCCCTGGAAACGCCTCCATTTTGCCTCTTTCCTGCCCAAGCCTCTGGACTATGAACTTATACTATTGGAAGCATTCTAACCAATGGCCTGAGGACCTTCCAATGATTTGGAAGCAACCAGAGACTTGACTTAAGACGTCAGTTTATTCCATCACTGCTACAAGCCTGAACCAAGAACTTTGCAATTACTGTACGTACTTGATTCCTTTAACCAATTTTAACTCACCTCTCTCTCTCTCTCTCTGTGATTAAACCTTTAGATTTTAGATACTAGAGGATTGGCATCAGCATGATTTTTGGGTAAGATCTAAGTTATATATTGACCTGGGTGTGTGGCTGGTTCTTTGGGATCAGGAGAACCTTTTATTTGATGAGACTGGTTGTAAAGTACCACTCACCTTTAAATCCAGTGTGTTTGGTGGTGATATAAGACCCGGAATGCCTAAGGAAACTGCTTTTATGACTTTGTGTTAGCCAGCGTGGTGAAACAGAAGTTTACTTTTCTTGCTGGTTTGGCATATCCTCTGGGGGATTAGGCACCAGTTTTGGGGTATATCTGACCTATTAGCAGTTTGTCCTGATTTTGTGGCCCACTGAGGCACAGTTACATTGACTTAAAACTTTTTTTTGGCTTACGAACCAAAAGAGACTTTCTATAGAAACTCCCAGTTTATTTTATTTTGCTGGTCTTTCTGAGGAGAAACACCTTGTACTATTTTCATGAGCAATTCCTAAAATGGCTGAAAGCCTGTGCTTTCACACAAGTCTAATTCATAAAGTTGTGTGTAGAAAAGCCAAAAACAGCTGAGAACTTAAAAACTGGACAGCAGTTGGGAACTGACTACAAATCCTGGTTATGATGCAAGCTGGTGATATTCTAAACAAAACAAACTCTCACCCATTCGTATAGCTGCTTCCATTGCTTCACACTGACTCTACAGATATTCCAGGTTTCAGACTGATATTTGGGGTTACTGTTGTTGTGGCTGTCTTGTTGTGTGGGTGATTGTGTTGATGTGTGTCAGTTGTGGTGAGATATTTGTGTATGTGGCAAATGAGGGCGTGTGATCCCATGAGGAGGTGTGTGTGTGTGTGTGTGCTGGTTGTTTTGTCAAGAGACCTCTTGGCACTTGGGCCAATTAATCCACAATCTGTGTGGTATCCTTCATACAACCAATGAAATTGCTGCAGGAGTTTGGGTGATTGTTGCTTAAGTTACCTCCTGATATGATAACAGTCTAGGTAGGACTCCTGGCACAGCATAGATCATGCCTTACTGTAGCTGTATACTGCACAGGTGCAACTGGTAAAGTCATAATGGCTGAGAACTTGAAAACTGAAAAGTAATAGACAGCAAACCTAGTGATCATTCAAACTGGTGAAATTTTGAACAAAAAAAAGTTCTCAATCATGCTTGTAACTTCTTTTGTCACTTCACACTGACTCAGACATTTTAGCCTTCAGCACGACATGGTGATAGACAATCCTGGAATCTTATCACATAGATGTAATCAAAACAGCTTATAATGTTGTCCTCTATACTGTGGTGAGCAAAAATGGCCTGATTAAAGCAGGGATAATAAAGAGGAGCCAATAGGGAGAGGCCCTGAGTTGAAAAGGAAAAGCTTGCACAACCCAGCCATGCAACAGAGTCGGGAAACAAAGACGAACATGAATACTGAAGGACAGTACAATACTTCTTAAAAGAGACTTTGCAAATTAAAGACACTTTGGTTTTTCCTACAGCTGAATGAATCTCAAGCGATCTATAGTGCATGTTGGGGTTTCTTTTTCTGGGACCAGGCTGAAGATAGCCGCAGTTCTGATGCCCTATATATTACTCTAGTGCAGCGACATGTAAGTAAAAGTTACCCTTTCTTTACAAAGATTCAAAACTCAAAGTTGGAATGTCTGACCAAACAGGTTAGGGATACAGCCTGCTCCCCATTGCCACAAGATTCTTCATCCCTTATTATTGCCCCATCTGACTTACATTACTCATCCAACTTTACTATTGTCCACTAAATTTGTCCTTTTCAAACTTTGCACATGTTTTTGGAAAAGCTGTTTGTAATGCGCTGCCCATCTTTAAAGAGTTAAATACCCGGTGCACACTCTTGATGACAACACTGTGCACAGACCAGGAAATATACACAATGTCCCACAATTCAGAGATGAATAAGACCTATTAGATCAGCTAGCCCATCTCCTTGACAATGCAGGATTGGTCCTACAACTGGCACTTTTGTTTAGTCTGGTTCCACAGGCCCAAAACTATCCCCTTAGCAGATGTGTTACTTAGCCCAATAAAACTCACTGATAGGAAGATTTTCTTAAATAGTCACCCTAAATATTCTCTTTTTTAAATTTTGTGTACATGCTAGTTATAAGCCTTTGAACCTCCCCAAAAATTCACCTCTCTCCTTGGTGTTAACACTTTTAAACATCATAGAATGTTATGCTCTCCCTGTTAGTTGTTACTTAGCTACAGGTACGACATACATATAACTCTTTAAAAAAAAAAACCTTCCTCATAAATAAGCTCCTTGTTTCAACCCTTTAATTCCTCTTGTTGCTTTGCATTGACATTCCTCCACTTTGTCAATGCCTTTTCTAGTAAGGAGGTACCCAGAACAGAATTTAATATTCCATATGCAGCCATATGAGAAAAAAATAGCTAGGGACAATTACTTTCCTTGTCTCTGACACAAAGCATCTGGGTGTAGACCCTGTTGCTGTTTTGCAAATTCAGCTGCCATTTTGCATTGCAAACTGAAATTTAATGTGCTGACCACTACCAATAGTTGGCCTCCTTGCATTACTGCTTTCCTGGCTTTCCCCTTGTATTGAATCAGCATATTTTGGATTACTTCCCCACAGATGTATTAGTTTTCCAAGTCAAATCTCATTCTGCTTTGCTCTGTTCATATTTCTGGTTGCTCTAAGTCTCCTTTTATTGTTTCTCTGCTTTCACTACTACTTGGATCTCCTCCTAATTTAGTATCATCTGTGTCTTTATTAACAAACTCTCATCATCTCCCCTGCCCTCACATATTGTAGATAATCAATAAGACCACCATTGGTTCCTGCTAGATATCTTTCTGCAACATGATATGTTGCTATTTATCATCAAAACCTTTCTGATTCTTGAGTCAGTTTTCAGTGGTTTTCCTATCAAAACCTCGTATTTTTCCAACTAAAATTGTGAGACAGTGTATCAAATGCTTTACCAAAACCCAAAGAGTACATCAACTACTTTTTCTTCTTCCACTAATTTTACAATTAAACAGTAACAGTGTCAAGATATATTATATATAAATCCAAACTACTTTGTGCTCATTGTTATCCTCAAAAAGGCAGTGACTTTTCCTTTCAATAATTATTTTATTATTTCGTTTTCACAGGGCACAAATTAAGAGATGTTAATTGTCAGGACCAATTATATTTCCTATTAGTGTGCATATTAAAATACCCAATAGCATGTAGGTAATTTGCTATTCACACGATACAAATTTGCTATTCATACGATTTGCTAATTCATACATTACAAATACCACGTTGCCACATGTATACATAGCTCAGACCTAAATCAATGAGAGCTGTCCAAAGGTAGAATTCTGGCTGGAATTTATTTTTGAATTTACTTGATGCATCATAGCCTTTATGAAAATAGTCATGTGTGGGGCTTTTTTTTTTTTTTTTAACTCTATACGGTGTGCATTTAAAATCTGTATTATGCCAGCTGTTGTACTTCAGCAATGAAACTAAACTTGGTACCACAAAGAAGGGCAATGAACAGATTCTCTCTCTATGAACTTGTTTAGAAAGAGCTATATTTACTTAATCGATCAAACGGGAGTCACAAAAGGATGAAATATTTTGCAGAGGCATATGCTAATAGCACTGCACCAACCTTTAAGCCCTATTGCTTACAGAAAACATCCATAAAACTGTTGAAATGATGGAAATGCTCCTAAGCTGCTGTTCAGAATGCAGAACAGCATAATAGCAGCACAATCTATTTATTTATTTTTAAAATAAAGTGGAGGGAGAAGTGGAAACACTTTAACAAGAAATTAGAAAGTTGATTGATATAAATTCACCATCTATCACATCTTGAAAAAGTGAATTCACACTCTTCCCCTTCCCCAGTTCCCATTACAGATCCCTCAGCAGTGCTTGAATGTTAGCAGTGCTGCTAATGGATAAAAATGGAAACAAATGCATGCAACAAATCACTGTATGCTCTTGTGCCAGCTTTCCCATTCTGATTCATCAGACACAGAACTTCATGTGGCTACTGCATATTAAAATCAATGTTCTGCCTCTTCATTACCACCATTATTTCTCTCTCACTTCAGAAGTTTTCCTTCCTTGAGATCTCTGCTTGAATAGCTTGTCAGGGAACATTTAAATCAATATTTGCATGTGTGTGCTATGCATCCAGATGCCATCTCATTACAATCTGAATTCCTATAATTTCTGTCAAGGTGCAGAAACATAGTAAAAACTGTGTTAGATGATTGAAGATTATAGCCATCTATCTCCATCATTTAGAAATCTGAGGTAACTGAGGATTTATCATCAGCTCATTTCACACCCGATAAAAAAAATCTAAATAAAGATTGAATGCAGCATCTTCTGTGATGCATGAAAATTAGTTGCAGCTCAAGCAGAAAGCATTAAAGATTCACCCTACATTTGGCCAGTGCTGGGATGCTTTATCTCAGTACAGCCTACTGCACCTGAGACCCAAGTTTAAGTCACTGTTGAAAAGCTGTGGTATCACAGATGTTTATGTATGATACAGAAATCCAGAGCTGGATGAGCGGTGAGATTACTTTTTGGGTGAGAGGAGTTCTACAGTGGGCAAACACAACTAAGACAGCACATGTTTATGGAGAAATAGCAAGCCCTGGCTGGGCTCCAGGACACAGATGCCTGTTCTCAGGGCCGACTCTAGACCTAATGGTGCCCCAGGCGAGGAGCCTCTTTGGCACCTCCCCGCCCATTTATTAAACTTTTGAATACCTTATTTTTATTGCATTTGTAGCCCATTTCACAACTTTGATGCATGATTTGCATTCATGATTTTTCTCTGTTATACAAGATGATAAATTTGCATGCTAGGATCTGTAAATCTGTGTGTGTGTGTGTGTGTGTGTATATATATATACACACACACACATATATATATACACACACACACACACACAAAATTTAAAAAAAACATTTTCTCAAAGCTTATAGAAACTTTTTAAATTTTAACAATAACTGAAATGTACTAAAATCAAGAAATTGAACTATGCACCGACGCTGAGTGGACCAGTATTAAACAGTGTTACAGCAGGTGACAGCCTCAGAATGTTAACCCTGGTCCTTTAGTTCAAAAGGTGCTTTTCTCACCTTTGCCCTTGGGAACTGAAGCACAACATCAAAGAGATCCAAAGACTGGCCAATGGCATTTTCAAGTGATAAAATAGCTAGAGATGTCAGTCTCTCATCAGCCATCGTCAATCAAAGATATGTTTTAATGAGCCTAAGCTTCAAAAAGCTGCGCTCAGACTTACAACTGTGACCGGCAGCGTGAGCAGAATCTTCAAAGCTATCCACACATTAGGAAAAGTGTCCTTCAGCTCTGCATCATGAATGGACTGGAGAACTTGGAGTGGAGAGTGCTTCCCCTCTTGCAAAATGTGATGGATGTTGTCCAGTTCAACAACTGGAGTGTAGTAGGTAAGACACAGAAAGTACTTGTCCTACTTTAGTCAGCAATGGTAAGGCCTCAGTGTAACGATGCTGCCTTGGGTGGGACCCGACTGTGAGTGCCAATTCAGGACAAATTGCCTAAAGCAGGGCAGTTACAGCCCAAGGCTGGGGTTTCTATGGACATCAAGGCAAACCAAACCAGCCAAACAGAGAGGACTTTGGTTTTACCCCATTAGCTAACCACAAGTCACACAAGCAATTCCCTTAGACACTCCAGTTTCCCAGTATCACCACCAGTGGCACTCGTTATGGGGACAAATGGTTATGAAAACCAATACCCCAGTAAAAGAAAAAAGATTCTCTCAATCCCAAAGGATCAAGCCCCAGATCCAGGTCAATATACAAATCAGATCTTACCCACAAATCACGCTGTTGCTAATCCTTTAGAATCTAACATCTAAAGGTTTATTTATAAAAGGAAAAAGATATAGATCAGAGCTAGAACTGGTTAAATGGAATCAATTACATACAGTAATGGCAAAGGTCTTGGTTCAGGCTTGTAGCAGTGATGAAATAAACTGCAGGTTCAAATCAAGTCTCTGGAGTACATCCACAGCTGGGATGGATCACTCAGTCCTTTGTTCAAAGCTTCAGTTTGTATCAGAGTCCCTCCAGAGGTACAAAGCAGGATTGAAGACAAGATGGAGATGAGGCATCAGCCTTTTATAGTCTCTTGCCATGTGGTTTTTGCTTTCTTTGTCCCAAGAACACGTTATCCAGCACAGGGCATAGAAAAACCTTAGAGTTCTGTCCATAGGCAGGTCCCTGCATACCTTGCTGAGTCACAAAGTGAGTCTGCCTTCTCTCAATGGATCAACTGTATAGCTGATGGCCCTTAACAGGCCATCAAGCAGGCTAGGCAGAGCTGACACCAACTTGTCTGGGGTGTCACCCAAAACATAGCATAAATTTGAAATACAGACAGTATAGAGCCAATATTTAACTTCAACTACAAAAATGATACATATATACAGATAGCATAATTATAACCAGCAAACCATAACCTTGTCTTAGACACCTTATTTGACCCCCTTTATACAAGATTTGGTGCCACTACAGGACCTTGGTTGCAACAATGATCTATACGGTCACAGGTTATGTCAGTAACATCATACTCAGCTACAGTTCTGTGTCCAATTATGTACACCACACTTCAGGAAAGATGTGAATAAATTACAGAGAGTTCAGAGGAGATCTTCAAAAATGATAAAATGTTTAGAGAAACTGACCTATGAGGAAAGGTTAAAAAAACCTGTGTATCATTTTGATAAAAGACGAGTGGGGAGGGAGACCCTGATAACAGTACTTAACATTTTTTGAAGAATGTTATCAATTGTTCTCCATGATACTGATGGTAGGACAAGATGATGTGCTTAATCCACAACAAGGAAGATTTAGGCTAGATATTAGGAAATATCTCTCTATACGTAAGGACAGTTAAGCACTGGAATAGGCTTCCAAGGGAGGTTATGGAATCCCCACCATTGGAGGTTTTTAAGAAAAGGTTAGGCAACACCTGTCAGGAATACTTGGTATACAAGGTACACTTGGTCCTGCTTCAGAGCAGGAGGATGAAATCACCTCTCGAGGTCCCTTCCAACACTACATTTCTATGAGTCTATTTTTTTTTTAAATGTGTGACCACACTACTTACAGGATATGCTATCAAAAGTGATTTTTTTTCAATTAATCAGTTTTTAAAAACTGATGTTCACAGTGTCCCTTTAAGTTTTGGAAGATGTCAGCTTTAATTTTTTCCCCATCCCAAAACCCATAGACAACAACTACAAACCCCAGTGCACTCTGACCTCTTCTTCCCCTTCTCCCACCAACTGGGGTCAGGTCATCATGCAAGCATTTGCCACCTACATCTGTCTGAGGTGGCACTAAGGTTCATCTGCTTACTCTTTTATTTGATGTAATCCATCCATTGCTACCATGGGGTCACTTTCCTACCACCCTCTCCTGCCATGCTCTCTTCATGAGGACCTCTTCATTCATCCTCTTTGTATGGGTCTGAACCAGCAAAGTCGCTTTTTTTTTAAACTAACCACATCATAGATGTTGACTTTGATTCTAATGCTTTCATTTCTAAACCTGTGCCTTCATTTAACTTTTTATAATGTGAAGACATCTAATCTGAAACACCAGTCTGAACCTGCCATCTCTTTACCTCCCATACGGGATTGTGGGGTGCACCACTGTTCTGTACAGTTGAGTTTTCACTCTCAATGGCATACACAACACCTGAGATATTATTCCACAATTTTCCAGCACTTCCCAATATGGACTGTTTTTCTCACTCAAGGTCATCATCTTCCTTAACCCAGCTCCCAATGTACTTGAATTGATCTGTCTGGTTTAGTCACATTTCATCAAATCTCTATATTCAGTTTCCCTGTGGCCCCTCTACTGATCCACATGGCCTCACTCTTGGTCATGTTCATTTTCATCCCATGCCTGCTTAGATGGTCATACCACTAGTCTGCTAGCCACCATGGATGTAGAGGCTCTCTACACAAACATCCCACACACTGATGGAATACAAGCTGTCAGGAACAGTATCCCTGATGATGCCACAGCACAATTGGTTGCTGAGCTCTGTGCCTTTATCCTCACACACAACTATTTCAAATTTGATGACAATATATATCTCCAGATCAGTGGCACCGCTATGGGCACCCGCATGGCCCCACAATATGCCAACATTTTTATGGCTGACCTGGAACAACGCTTCCTCAGCTCTCGTCCACTCACGCCCCTTCTCTACCTACGCTACATTGATGACATCTTCATCATCTGGACCCATGGGAAGGAGACTCTGGAAAAATTCCACCACGATTTCAACAGCTTCCACCCCACCATCAACCTCAGCCTGGACCAATCTACACGGGAGGTCCACTTCCTAGACACCACGGTGCAAATAAGTGATGGTCACATTAACACCACCTTATACCGAAAACCTACCGACCACTATGCCTACCTTCACGTCTCCAGCTTCCATCCCGGGCACACCACACGATCCATTGTCTGCAGCCAAGCACTGAGATACAACCGTATCTGCTCTAACCCCTCAGACAGAGACCAACACCTACAAAATCTCCAAGTATTCTCAAAACTACAATACCCGCACGAGAAAATAAGGAAACAGATCAACAGAGCCAGATGTGTACCCAGAAGCCTCCTACTGGAAGACAAACCCAAGAAAGAAACCAACAGGACCCCACTGGCCATCACATACAGTCCCCAACTAAAACCCCTCCAATGCATCATCAGGGATCTACAACCCATCCTGGACAATGATCCCACACTTTCACAGGCCTTGGGTGGCAGGCCAGTCCTCGCCCACAGACAACCTGCCAACCTGAATCATATTCTCACCAGTAACTGCACACTGCACCATAGTAACTAACTCAGGAACCAATCCATGCAACAAACCTCGATGCCAACTCTGCCCACATATCTACATCAGCAACACCATCACAGGACCTAACCAGATCAGCACACCATCACCGGCTCATTCACCTGCATGTCCACCAATGTAATATACGCCATCATATGCCAGCAATGCCCCTCTGCTATGTACATCGGCCAAACTGGACAGTCTCTACGGAAAAGGATAAATGGACATAAATCAGATATTAGGAATGGCAATATACAAAAACCTGTAGGAGAACACTTCAACCTCCCTGGCCACACAATAGCAGACCTTAAGGTGGCCATCCTGCAGCAAAAAAACTTCAGGACCAGACTTCAAAGAGAAACTGCTGAGCTTCAGTTCATCTGCAAATTTGACACCATCAGCTCAGGATTAAACAAAGACTGTGAATGGCTTGCCAACTACAAAACCAGTTTCTCCTCTCTTGGTTTTCACACCTCAGCTGCTAGAAGAGGGCCTCATCCTCCCTGATTGAACTAACCTCGTTATCTCTAGCCTGCTTCTTGCTTGCTTATATATACCTGCCCCTAGAAATTTCCACTACATGCATCCGACGAAGTGGGTATTCACCCACGAAAGCTCATGCTCCCAAATGTCTGTAAGGCTATAAGGTGCCACAGGACTCTTTGCTGCTTATATAAATATAATTTGCCATTAGCAGGCTTCAGAGCTAACCGTCCATTGAAATGAAGAGGGCTACCTCAGATGACTCCATCAGAATTAAAATTTCAGTCTGTCTACAGACTCATGCAGACAGTACCGTCTCAGTTACATTCCATTCATATTTGGAGGTTAATCTTCACAATTACAAGGGATAGAAATGCCAGCTGAGATTCTGGACTGTGCCTCTAAGAGGTGCAGACCAGAAAGAGAACCCACAGACCAGAAAGAGTGGTGGTGCTGGGAGGGCAAGATGGCTTACGCCATTTTTGCACTCTCTTGATACTCTTGAGCCCTGAGAGGACTGTGCAGATTACAACCGCCTCCCTAGGGTGTTGTATAGGCAGAAACATCACCAACAATTTCCACAGTATACATAATGTGGAACCCCCCTCCCATCCACTGCCATTCCGGAGGCCACTCTTCCTCTCCTCCAGCCATATGCCAGGCACATCTCCTACGCTTCCTGCATAGGGAGAATACTCCTCTAGCTATAGGGACCCTGGTGTAAAGGGGATGGATGAGGATCTCACTTTTTTAAAGAAAATCTTGGATTCTGGATCACAACCACGTGGAAGTCTCCAAAAAGGGTAATTATCTGGTCATTTATCTGGTCAATAGTTTCACAATTACATTATATATGAGGCTTTGCATATACCACAAGTTCTGCCCTGAACTAGTGATAAAGAAGGAAATTATTCAGAGAACAAGACAGACTAATTTCTGATCAGAGTGATTAATACTCAGACTGTACTGTCATAGTTTCAGGTTAACTGTGTCTGTCTTCCCCACTCACCGCCCACCCCCCCAGTGGTCCACTCCCGGAGTTCCTAGTCAGGTCTCGGGCCTTTATCCATCACCTGTCTATGGCAGGAACCTTTCTTCCATTCTCTCATGACCAGAGGAGATTTAAGGCTGCACAGCTCGCTACCTTACACTGTGATATCCCCAGCAAGCCAGTCTGCCTAACAGCCAGCACCCCGTTTTGCTTTCTCTCCAAGGTCTATGACTGGTGTATTGCCAGCAGTTACAAGTTACCTTGCAGCTTTTTCTAAGCAAGCACATTTATTCTTAAGGTAAAAGCCTTACACAAAAAAAACACATTAAAACAATAAAAGTTCCTATATGCAGGTGAAAAGCTTATCAAAGGTCACCCATTAATCTTATGGGAACTAGTAGGCCACCCTTCCGCAAGGGTTGGGCCCTTCCTGGAACAGAAGGTTGTGTGTGTTTGCTGGGTCAGAAAGAAGACCCTGTGCCAGTTCAAGCTCATCCTTTTATACCAAAAGTCCTTTCTTCATCTTCTAGTCTCTGGAAGACCCAGCTTGAATCAGTATTTGTAATCCACTCCAGGTGATAGTACCTCTAGAGAATTATTTAGTGATTTGCCTTAATCACCCCCTCACCATTTTCAGATTGTGTGGGAACTGCAGTAACCCTCCCCCATGGAGAAGAATACAATCATACATAAACTATTCATAGATTTAATATGGGTCCTAAAGATATGCCACGTGATTGCAATATCTGTCACATATAATATAGCATATTTTTAAATGCCTATTTCAGGGAACAGGATGGCTCAGGAGATTGGTATGGATATCTGGATCCTTTCACTTTGAGACTGTCAGTTTGGATCTGGCTCAGGTAGCAAATGACTGAAGGTTTCTGGTATCTAAGAGCGGCATGGTGGCCTATGTCAAATGACAAGCCAGCTGGTGTAAGCAAAACCTATTTAACTCTTTCCCAGAAGGATCAATACCTGCTTAACCAGAAACACTATCACCCTTTTACAAGGCCCCTTGAAAATTTAGGCCTAAATGTTTGGGAAAAAAACAAATCACAGCTAAACTAAATACCTTAGACTAAGATCTGCAGTAATATGTATTCATCTTTTAATCTATATATGCACCCATAACCCTTTCCATTGCAAGGAAAGGTTTATAGGTAATAATTGGAGATATACCAATCTCCTAGAACTGGAAGGGACCTTGAAAGGTCATTGAGTCCAGCCCCCTGCCTTCACTAGCAGGACCAATTTTTGCCCCAGATCCTTAAGTGGCCCCCTCAAAGACTGAACTCACAACCCTGGGTTTAGTAGGCCAATGCTCAAACCACTGAGCTATCCCTCCTCCCCATTATAGTTATATAATACCTAACTAATGGGATCTAAATAATATTTTGTAGATCCAATTACACCATAAATATGAAAATAATTGGCTTTTATTTAAAATGGTATTGCAGCTAGTGTTTCCTGTTCAAGTCAGTCAAAGCAATTATGATAGTCACAATCATATGCTAAGTATTATAAACTCCTGATGGAAGCATGTGTAACATTTCAATATATTGAGCTATCAACAATACACATCCCACAGTCTTCTGTCTTTTAAGGACAGGGGTATTCAGGTTACATGTTAGCTCCATCTTAGGCTCTGGAGCAAACACTACCCTTAGCACTGGATTTAAATGATGGGCTTTGCATCATATTCATTCCTCCCCATTAAAGGTTAAGCTGAGACCAAACTCATTTCATTTACATCTTACAAATGGAAATTAATTTGAGATTGCCTAGGAAAGAAAGGGGGTTTTCCCCCTCCCTACTGCTGAGATGAACTGACAGTATCAATTAATTACGAATAAGAATCACTCTCCAGCACCATTCACCCCCAATTCCTGATCCCATGTGTATAGCCTCCCCTTCTTCCGTACTTTGACAATTTTTCCCAGAGTTATGGTGTATTTTCCTTAAATGCCAAAAGCCCTGTAAAATCGTGCCTTCATGGCAACAACTTCTGATCTTGATTTTTAATGAAGGCAAAAATCCTATGAAAGGACTCAAGTGTACAGCTTTCTCCATGCATTTTACAAGCACAAAGAAAACTGCATTTCAGAGGCGGTACATATCCAATTGCAAGGAAATAAGCTACAACAAAATGGCAAGGAGAGGCACTGTAATAAAGACAAACTCAATTAAAAGTTACCTTAACAAAGCAAAGAAAGATACAATATAATGCACATTAATAGCCTTTTCAAAATCTAAACTCAGACTGGGTGGTGGATACCAGAAATTATTTTTTACATAAAAGCTAATGAATCATTTTTGTTAACAAGAAAAGCTCTTATCTTTGATCAATGGGATCTGAGAATTAGCATTAAGTGGAGAAAGCATCTCGCATAAGGCTCACAAAAGACTAAGATTTTAGAAATTTCCTCTTAATCCATTTTATACGTCTTGAAGCAACACTATCAAAAAAAGAACCCTCTCTTTTTTTATTTTTACAGAGGGAACACTTTTTTGTTCAAGTCTCAGGACTATATGTAAAACAACTGGCTGGTAGCGGTGAAAAATTTAACAGATATAATCAAAACTCCTCTTCTCTTACTCTCCCTTTTTTCAGCAGCTCCTGCCCCATGTACAGTTCCTTGATGAGTGGCGGCAATGAAAGGGGTGAGTGATGAAATAGGCAGGAAATACAGGGATAGCATAAAAATGCAAATAAAGCTCTTATGTAAAGTAAAATTGGCCATTGCCAGCTTTATTAGGCTACTACAAAGCTACTAGCCTTACATTCTTTCTGGTCCATTTTTCCCCTAAACAACAACAACAACAAATGACAAGTGTTATTACAATTTTTTCTTTCTTTCTTTCTTTGTTTTTTTAAACCGGAGTCTCCCCTATTGGGGATCTGTCATAGTTGACTTCTCCTGACACAAATGTCTGCCATAACAATATGGGAATGTGGTGGATTATTATTATAGGGCAAATGAAAAATTAAATTTGCTGCCATATAACTTCTCCTCATAACATTTTGACAAATGATAAATGACAATAATAACTCTTCCTTATACCCATCTGTCTAGGTATTATATGAGCCTCATCACCAGAGTGCCTGAGTACCTCCCACAAGTTAAAACAATAACAATGCTCCCCCCCCCCCACCCTTCAGGTGAGGCTTCCAGGGTTTCAGCTATCCATTGTTCCACAGGTGAGAATGAGGTTACTACTGTGGGAAAACTTGTTTACTCTTCTCCTCAGGTTTTTTACACTATGCCTATCTGAATACCTTCCAGAAGTGCATTAAGACAATCATGTGTGATTCATTCTCTTTCTTTCCTTCTCCCTTCCACTCTCCTGAGGGAATGCTGCATAAAAATATTTATAAGTATATTTTTATTATTTGTGTTCTGTGTAAGGTGTTTATATAAGTAAAAGAAAGGTGGAGGGGGGGCTTCTCTCACTTGGAATAGAAAGCAGTGAGGTTTGAAGTGGCTCTCAGCTCCTGCGGGAGTTTGTTCCACAGTTTTGGACCAACCCAAGAGAAAGCTCTATCTCCTGAACAGACAAGCTTTACTCTTGATGCAAACAATTTCAGTGTGTCTAAAGAACAGGGTTCTCAAGTGGATCCTTATCCCAGAGCTTAAGGCATTTCTTGCTGTCCAGGACCCAGACCATTGTGTGTAGGGCCCTACCAAATCCATGGCCATGAAAAATGCATCCTGGACTGTGAAATCTGTTCTCCCCAAAAAATCTAGTCTTTTGTGAACTTATACACAAGTACACAGTGTTTCTCAAACTGTGGGTCCCAACCCAAAAGCCTGTTGTAGGGGGGTCGCAGTATTGCCACCCTTACTTCTGAGCTGCCTTCAGATCTGGGTGACCAGACAGCAGCAGCTGCTGGCCAGGCACCCAGCTCCGAATGCAGTGGCACAGAAGTAAGGGTGGCACAGAAGTAAGGGTGGCATGGTATGGGATTTCCACCCTCACTTCTGCATTGCTGCTGGCAGTGGCACTGCCTTCAGAGCTGGATGGCTGGAGAGCAGCAGCTGCTGGCCAAGAACCCAGCTCTGAAGGCTGCGCTGCTGCTGGTGATAAGATAAACAGAAATATTTACAGATAAACCATAATGAATGTTGCTTTATATATACACATGAAAATGATATAAATGATACCATAACACTCAGGGTTTCTTTCTCAAATTTGTTACATTGGTACAATGTCCTCTCGATGACCAGAAGAAAAAAAAATAGTGGCAAAATGTGAGAAACACGAAATTTTAGTAGCAAGGCTGATATTTTTTTGTTTCTTTTTGGTGGCTGTTCTACCATATCACTCCTGCTAGAAATATTTAATTTAAAAACAGTATGATTATCTTCTCATTGAAAGGGAGTAGATGCGTGTGGATCTCCTGTAGAAACTCACACTCAGTTTCCATGCAAGTTTAAAATGCTTTTTATTACCTGGTCTGCTACAACAATGGGTTTCCCGCCTCTCTAACCTAGAGGCAGAAGATGGTTTTAGGTTCAGGGCCCTCTTGTATTATGACAGATGCTCCTCCTACCCAGGCTGTGCATTAACTCTGCCTCAGCCAGGCTTCTATCCTGTGAGGCAAGGAGTTTGAGCTGCTCAAGGAGAGATTGGCTCAGCCACCAACAGCTGCTCTCTCGGTGACTCTTCTTTACTGGGGGAACCCACCTCTGACTCACTAGCCTTCCACACATCTCCCACTTCCATTCATTCATCTGCTGTCTATACACAATCCTACCACATGTCACTCAAATGAAAATTCGCTTTCCAGTCCCTCCAGGGAACAGAAAAGGCCAAGCACCGTACAAGACATCTCTGCAGTCCCCATTGGAATGGGTTTCTTCTCTCCTTTTCCCTGGGGCCAGCAGAGTAGAATTACCTTTTCCCTGGCCCTTGCACAGAGACCAGGTTCTTCTCTCTCAGATCCCCAACCTTCAGGCACTGCTTTAGTTCCTCTGGCAATAACCGTAATAGAAGAATAGACGGAAGGGCTCCAGCCTTGAAGTAAACTATTCAGAGGTCTCTGTTTTTCTCCCCTCTCTTCCTGTCTCCCGTCATCTCCACTGGGTCAGAGAAACCACAAACACGGCTTCCAGATCTAGATTCCCAAGCCAAGGCCACCACACAACTTTCCAGGGTTCCAGTCCACCATCACCAAATTAGATTAACTAACTCCATCTAATATGTCTCCTTGCCTCTGACGGGGACAATCTGGCTCATTTAGCCTGAAAGGAAAAAATGCTTTACAATGTGCACCGTGCAGCTGTATTATAGACGCCATGTACACACAATCAAATTCTATGGCAACTGACAGAGCACCTTTATACACACATACTTACAACAGTTGTTCTGTCTCATACATCACCTCACCATGATGTACTTTTAAGTCAAGAACACAGAGGTATAACTCTTCAGATTTTTTTAAAATATTTGATTCCTGCTGCATGAAGAGTTTACAAATACCACCAGGGAAAACATAATTGCTGTAACTGCCAGAATATGCAACTTTTAAGGGTAAGGCATGTTGGTTTGGGGCTAATTACTAGTGTCCCTTTAAAGATAAAAACCCGCATAGTTACCAACTTATATTTAAGAAAGAAAGAATTTGAAATGAGTAACAACAATTAATTTGACTTGCTGAATCCTTAAGCATTACTGTAATTACAGCATGTCAGAGCAAAATTATTCAACCCCCCTCCATTTTTATATATGTCAATAACAAGCAACAAAATCAATATACTTTCCCCAGTATTTTTTATATAGAAGAGCAGTACATATCAGGATCTTATGGAATTCTCATATGTAAAATCTAATAGCATTCAGGATAAGGATACAACAGTATTTAAAAGAATCTATAGACATATGAACTTCAGAAAAACAGATACATACTGCATATGTATGACTTTTCCTTTGAAGCAGTGTTCACAGGTCCCAAATTAGTGTTAATTGACTCCCTCTACTGGTAAAAGCCGGTACTTTATCAGAAAAAAATGTGTCTGCATCTTCCTAGTGTATAAGATTTGAACATGCATGTGAACTGACAATATAATTTGGCTAAGGTCATTGTGTAGTCAGCTGAAAACAAGGAAAACCAGTAGATTCTAGAAGATTGTACTATATATATATTATATATAGCATGTGGATAATGCTTATCACAACTATGCTGTATATTGAGCCCAGTGTCATTAAGGGATTATGAATTAATATTTTGTATTTTGTAGTATATGTTCAACACTGAAATAATTTGGGGTTTAATTGTATTTCCTGATAAATTCAATAGATATGAGAACTCTTGAAAATACATTCAGAATTCATTTTAGCTGTCTCTAATACATTAGTTATCACGGGTATGAAATTACATATATTCTGCTTTCCCTTTCCATACAAACTTTATATTTTTATTATTAAAGAGAGTCTTAAAATAAATAATGAAAGATCCCTGAAACAGTACATTGAATTTTAGATTAAATATTTATGGAATTCTCGAAAAAGAAAGCTGCCTCTTGCATTTTACTCTGAAACCTTTAAAAGGAAGAAATAGTTATGCATGAATGAACCTGAATCACTGCAAAGTAATTTTAACAGTACCTTATGTTTGGCTTTGCTCTCTCCATCTGAACAGAGAGGCAAGGTGAATCAGCAAGACTAGCCAAGAGAGTTCAGCAAATCTGTTACATTTCTGTCTTACACACATTAGAAAGGAAGGTTGGTTACTTTATACTGTCTGTTTATCGAAGTAATTCTTATCCACAGTCACGTTCAAGTCTATGAATAAGAGTTAAAACATTTTCGTTTAGGTTATAGCAGGGTAACTGGCTAGTTCTAAAAAAGGGGGGAAATGTCAAATTACTTAAAAATAACACAAAATTATGAATGTATTTAAGCGTGGGATACCCTAGTACCATTTCAGTGGATGTGAATATCCAACAAAACACCCATTCACAGGCAACTTTAAAAATGTCTTGGGAGGCAGTCAAATGAGCATGCTGCATGCATAAAACTTCCCTTTAATGTTTTCCCATCCCTCTCATTCTCTTTCTGCTGCTTCAGCCTCTAGCTCCAATATGCACAGCATGAAAGAGTAAAAACTTTCAATCTCTGAAGTGTTCTGTGCGGATGCCCCAGAGAGAGAGTTTTATTCTCTTTCACTCTAGTGCTATTAGTGCAAGTGGCACAAAGCATCAGTCAGAAAACAGAAGAAATGGAGGACAAGAATGACTGGAGAGCCAAAAGGAGGGAGGATTTCCAACTACTGTTGCTCAAGCAGGATTCCCAGAACCCCCGGACTCAGCCCTAGAATAATTCCAGCAGAGTAAATGGTATTTCCCCAAGATATATAGGTTTTTAAAGTCTCCATAATATTTTTGAACTAAAAATAAGTAAAAACTCTATAGTCTAAACAGTGTAACTCTACTATAAATACAGTGTTTGTGTTCCTCTATTATAAATAGAATGTGTGTGTAAGTATGTGTGTGTGTGAGAGAGAAAAGGTCTCTCTTATGTCGAGATGTCTGCAGTCTTATTTTTTTGTACAACATGAACATTAAGGCCAGATATTTATAAATGTTCAGCACTTACAGTTGGGGTCAGATTTTCAAAAATGCCCAACCTCCAGAATTTGCCACTGTTGTCAATTGGAGCTGCTTGCTGCTTAATACTTTTTAAATTCTGGCCCATTTATTTACATATATAATGAAAGCCAAATGCTTTTGAAAACACAGCCACTTAGTTAAGTGCCTAAATGAGAGTTTACAGGCACTGAGCTCTTTTGAAAAATCTGGCCTTCCATTCATCTCTGCTTCAGATCCCACATGGTCAATTAAAAAAAAAATCACAACATACTGAAAACAAAAACATTTCTCTGTGGATTACATTTTGCCCAGGGCTGTGCCTTTGACATCTCAGGGAAGTGCAGGAGCTTCATCACTATACGAATAGCCCCAGATCTGACTTTGACTCCAAGACACCCTTCTGAGTGTCTGATGAATTAGAGTTCAGACATGTGATGACATGGAGAAGAGATATTTTTGGACTTTAAGGTGTTCTATTGTACTGTTTAGTATCACCAATCCCAAATATTTAAAAATAATGCATCAGGCCCCCAAAATATTGAGATTTTTAAAAAATTGATATTTTAAAAAATAATAAGTTTTGGTCTTTTTATTTGCCTTCTAGTTTTGGATCTTGTAGAGAGTCAAATTTTCCAGCTTTTTTCCTGTAATCACGAGAGTAGAATCTTAGCTTTCATTTTATAATAAAAAGTAAGATCCTCACTTAATTACATGACTCCAGCAGCAGGGCTTTAAGCAAAACACCAACTATTGCAAGATGTGTGATAAAACCTTGAGTTAGTTGGCCTCATGGTAATTAAAGCACCTTGCTCTTCAGGGAATGAGATACTTTAAAAAAAAATCCAATAAATCCCTTTAAGACTATGAAATAGTCTTGATATAAATTTTCTGTAAAATATGTTGCACGTGTAGAATAAGTGATTGTGCTCTCAGTATTGCAGCAAACCCAAACTCAGCTAGAATGATCATTACCTGTTCTGTTCATTCCCTATGTTCTTATGTAATTTTTTTTATCTTACATCACATAGCGTGTATACTTGTTCATAAGCCAAATATTTATGGTAAAAAAGTGATGCATCAAAGAAAGGGGATTGGCTTATAAACAGGTTTACACCAAAATTTGATGATTTTATATATGGAGATATACCTCATAGAACTGGAAGAGACCCTGAAAGGTCATCAAGTCCAGCCCCCTGCCTTCACTAGCAGGACCAAGTACTGATTTTGCCCCAGATCCCTAAGTGGCCCTCTCAAGGACTGAACTCACAACCCTGGGTTTAGCAGGCTAATGCTCAAACCACTGAGCTATCCCTCCCCCCCTCTATGGCAGAGATTGGCAACCTTTGGCAAACCAAGGTTCACTGCTCCAGGCCAATGGGGGCTGCGGGAAGCGGCACGGGCTGAGGGATGGGCTGGCTGCGACTTCCCACCACCCCCATTGGCCTGGAGCAGTGAACCGTGCCCAATGGGAGCTGTGATCGGCTGAACCTGCAGATGCAGCAGGTAAACAAACCTGCCCTGGCGAGCCATGTGCCAAAGGTTGCCGATCCCTGCTCTACGGAATCATTTAATTGAATATCTAATACATTGTCATTTTGTTTACCTGGAGTGTCTGCAGGCATGGAGCCCTTCAGCTCCCTGTGGCTATGGTTCACTGTTCCCAGCCTCCAATGGCTGGGAAATGCAAACAGCAGCCACAGGGAGCTGAGGGGCTCCATGCCTGCAGACGCTCCAGGTAAACAAAATGTCCCGACCCACCAGCATCTTACCCTGACAGGCCGGGAGCCAAAGTTTTCCAACCCCTGAAACATAGGGTCAGCTTATGAAAAGGTCATACAGTTTTTGTTATTTTTACTTATCCATCTTGGGGGGTCGGCTTATAAACGAACGGGCTAACGAATGAGTATATACGGTATATGTTCTCGCAGCTATATATAACAATGCACACACATGTGTGTGTTTGTGCACGCACATGCAGGAACACAATAAAATAGCCTTTCGGGGGTTAACACTGTTTTCCGTTATTTCAAATCATTTAAGTCTCAAACTTGGAGTATTATCACCATTTTAATAACAATGTAAAAAGTGGCTCACATTTTTGCCTAACTGAAACATACTTTTGTTTTGCACAAGTCTTGCACATTATTCACAGACTATCTAAAAATAATAAGATAATTTTACAAAATATTGCATGAAAGGGCAGAGCAAGGAAAGAGCTGTCATGCCTAACCAACAACTAGAGGGGAAATACAGTGTTCCAAGGCTGTTTGCTTGATTATTAGTACAGTTTACATATATTTGATTTTTATTTTCTACTGGAAATGGTATGAAAACCGTTCTGTATTCTATGTCCTTGTAAAAGCTTTTATTAGGAGAAACAGAAAAGAGTTTGATTTTATGTAGGGCCTTTCATCCCAGAGGGCTTTACATAAACTAAGGAATTAGGAATTACTAGTGCAGTAATTGTTTAGGCAAACATGGCAGCCATTATGTGAACAACAATAGCTTACACAAAGCCTCAGGCATCAGAATCTGTTTTATTGATAGAGATGGAATACTGGCTAGCATGCTGAGATTATTTCAAACTCCTTTCAGAAGGTACAATGGACAGTCACTACATATGGACAAAGAGAACGCCAATATGTCTCAAACTAAGGATGGCAGAGAAGCATTCTATAGTACTGCAGTGCAGTGTTAGCATTTGGGAGGAGTCTAAATCCTATTCAAAAGGGTATTTTTAACAAAGTGTGCTGCAAACAATCTTTTATAATGGGAGGGAATCCCCAAGATCTATCAAGTCAATCACATGCATGTTTATGAAATGCTGATTTTTCTGAAATGCTGGAAAACCAGGGTAGCAAAATATATTTCTTGAATTTTGTAGACAGAGGGCAGCATGATCCAACCAACAGCATTGGCACAGAACTATGTGCAGATTTAATTAAACTTTCACTCTCGCTAAGAGCACAAGATCTTTGTATGACAGTAGTTCTTATTCCCCAGGATGCTAAGTCATTTAAAAAGTAAGCAGACTGTATATGTGTACATGATTTCAAAACCTTGCTTTTATTCTAGCTGGCATTTCTGCTTGGTATAAAAGAAATTATGTGGTCCTAGTAAAATGTTAATCCTCTCAAGTCAATAAAAAAATCTGAACCAAAATGTCACTGCAGCTTTCCCAGAGGAACACACAGAAACAATGAAAATTGTAGTGTGGGGAAAACAGAGCATGTATTATAAATGACCCCTTGTGTTGTCAAGCCCAGGTATCTTGCAAACCCAAGAAATATATCGCCAGAATGATTCCTATTCGTGGAGCTCTACGAGTCTGAAGAATTGAGCAGAAAGAGTCTGAAGAATTAATCTTAAGAAGATCGTTTTATTAATTTACTCTATATAAGGCTGACTGTAAGAGTTCAGCATTTACTTAAAACGATAATGCATATTAGCCAGTAATTACCAGGAACTTTTCTGTAATTACAACCGATAAGGCATACTAATCTTATGTACCTAATTGATGAATATAATTAAGTTTGAATAGCTCTGTGGGGGAGAACACTGATTTAAAAAAAATCTAGGAGAATGGCATACAAAATTTCTCCTCCTATTTTGGTTTATGCCAAGACACATAAGAAATTCATCTCCTTTAGCTGGAGAGAATTGATTAACCCTGCTTTGCCCCTGAACTGACAATACAAAGCACATTTCTAAGATAGCTTTTCCTAGGGCATGAAAGGAGATTAGGAAGCTTTCCCTGGCAAGTACATCAGTGGATCCACTTCTTGGAAATCTAAACTCATTTAATTTAAAAAAAATTGAAAATTATTAGCCCTGTGCTGTGAAGAGAGCAGTCCAAATGTGAACCAAATATAAGCCAATGCAGAACCATTTTTAGCTTCCCCTGTTGAGAGACAACCATGTGGGCAGAAGTAAAACTAGTACGAATCACGTAAGTTTCACACGAAGCAGAGGCAGGCACCAGAGTTACGCACAGGGGAGGAACACGCAAAAATGGAGGTGAGGGAGGGGTAATGGAGACAACCCACTTGAAGCAGCCAAAAAGCTGAGCAAGATGAAGAGAGACGCCTCCGATTCAGCAGCCAGGGAGTGGAGAGAAGGGCAAGAAAGAATGCTCCTTCTTCCTGTCAGCAACTGGAGTAGCTGGGGCCACTTCCAAAGTTTATCAGAAATCTACTAGCGGATACGTAAGATGGAAACCCAAGTAGAATGCAGCGTCCTATTTAAGTGCTACAACAAGTGTTCTAGAGTCACCTCTCAATGAACTTATTTGCAAACCAGGGTGAATTCCTTGCTTTCTTCCCAAGGTTTCTGGTATAAGGCCCTGCTCAAAAGTAAGTAAATGCACAGAAATCTAAACAACAGTGATTAGAAGAGGAGACCTTGGAACTCATGACCTTCTGGCTCCCAGCTCAATGCACATTCCCCTAAGGCTATATGGTGTTCTGTAGGGAGTGAATAGCTCTGTCTCTGCCATATCCATGCACAACCCATGGCTTCACCATGCTGCAGAACAGAAAGGAGATCAACCTGAAATGGGGAACATTTTGTATAATATAGACTGAATGACAGATCTGGGCTCTTTATGTGGAAAAATGGTAACTCCTCTAAAGGGTGTACAGCACAGCAGAAACTGTTCCACCAAGCAGAAGAAAGATACAAATAGATACAGAGAGAAAACAGATATTAAAGTACACTGAAAGCCCTTTTGGAATAACTACTAAGCAAAAAAGAAAAATGAAATGGGAATGGGGCTGTATTACAGGGCCTCCCAGAGGATTCAGGGGGCTGGGGTGCTGCCGAATTGTCCTTCCGCTCTGGGACCCGCCGCCAAAGTGCCCCAACGACCTGGCACTTCTGCTCCGGGTCTTCGGCGGCAATTCAGTGGCAGGGGGGGGGGGTCTTTCCGCCCCGGAACCTGCCGCCGAAGACCCGGAGCAGAAAAAGCTCCAGGGGCCCAGGCATCACGAGAGATTTCCAGGGCCCTTGGAGCAAGTGAAGGACCCCACTCCAGGGGCCCCAAAAAACTCTCGTGGGGGCCCCTGCGGGGCCCAGGGCAAATTCCCCCACTTGCACCCCCACCCACCCTGGGCGGCCCTGCTGTATTAATAGACACAGATTTTTGAGAGAAAAATCAAGACATTTTGATATATCAGCACCAATGGTGCAAAATCTCATAAGTCACCATCACTTATACTCAACCCTAGGTAAAACAAGTCACTAAAGGGGTAGAGGAGGTGCTGAGTTGGGTTGTTTTGGGTGTCTAATAAGCTTCCCTAATTTAAACTTAGTTCAAATGGACTGCTTGCCTAAATAAGTACAATCTACTCTGCTGAAAAGCAATAAACATATTTTAGACTTTAATAGTTCAATATTACACAGACTTAGTCCAGGCTGCTCTCCGTCTTTCACAGCAATACAACGGGTTGTTTGTAAGTTCACAGAGATATTATAGAATTATGTTATGAAAGTCCCTAGGTAAACTTAAGAGAAAAGAAAATATTAAATTCCTAAAAATCTTTAGTGGCTACCAGAGGGATAGGAGAGCTCTGTAACAAGAACCAGAAAGAAGTTCACTTACCTTTGGAAGTAGCCATCTATACCCAAACAGGAACTGACACATAAATGAACAGTGCTATAAAGGCAAACGGAGTGAATTTTCAGCATTTTGAGCCACCCAGTTCCCAGTGGAAATTGCTAAAGCTTCAGAGTTCACCAACGTGATATTCTAGTAGAAAGTATGGCAGGAATCTGAATTTTAGACCTCAAGCTCAGCATTTAGTACTGGCTTGTATTAGAAGAGATAAAGTCACAGTGATAACGTTTTCAGTCTCTACAGGTGGTTTGCTCCAAAGTGCCAGTGGCCTTTTCTGCCCAAGGGTTTGGAGAAAGATACAATTCCATCACACTGAAGATGGAGGGAGAAGCCAAAGATGATTTTCCTGGAGGACCAGGCAGAAACCAAAAGCACTACTTAATAGCAGGGGTGCTGAAACAATTTGGATAGAGGGGGTGCTGACAGCCATTGAACCAAACTGTAATCCCTGTATATAATGGAAACCACTTCAAGCCAGAGAGGGCTCCAGCACCCCTAGTTCCAGTACCTATGCTTAGCAGAATTGGGCAGAAGAAGAGGGAGGGATTGTTATGAAGGCCTTAAGATGAGCTTTTGATCCTCTATAATCATACCCCAAGATTAAAAGTTAGTGTTCCAAAGTCAGGGCAACCTTAAGATGGGCTAAAGCGTGGGCTGGGTTCATCCACACCAAACAGAGTCTTGTCAAATTCTGTAATGGAAAGGGTGAATTGCATTGACAATTTACATACCCACTTTATTTTACAATAGTGTGCCCTTTCGAGTTACATACTTGGACAAAGATTCACATTCAGATACATAGTTCATATGGACCATGATTGCAATTCTCCATTTAATAATCTGAATAACTGTGAACTAGTGCCTAAAAGGAAAATTTGTACAATGTTGCAGTTTATCAGAAAACACTGGCATTGCCATTAGCTGTAATAAACTACACTACTAAACCTCTAACACCTCAAGAACAGCTTAAGCAGTAGAATACGTTAGTCAAATGATATTTAACAAGAGGCTGTATTCTGAAAATTGACTTTAAAATAGCATGATAGAGGTTCCACGTTTATTGTGTCTCAATAATTTGTGTCATATACTAAGTTTATAAGTTAAAAGGATGGGATTTTTTTCCCATCTATCTCCCAGCCCTGGAAACTCAGCCTGGGCTTTAAGCAGCAGACTGGGTTATTTCCATCCCATACATTTATCACCAGTAATAAAGGCACTGGTAACAGCTGTTTAAGCCCACTGCAATCAGTGTGTCTGCAACCTTCAATTTAGATGAAAAGGGCAGGAGAGTCCCTACTTGCAAACAGTCAACTGATGCCATCTTCCCCTCTTTACTAATTCCATTTAGACCCTGAAATGCACTGACACTCACTATCAGGAAAGCAACATTAAACAAGTTTACCCTACAGACTACAAGTAGCTGACTGGAATTTAGTAAACAATTCCGAAGGTGCACAAAATGGAAAAGGATCCAGTTCATATGATGTTGGCTTTGCAGTGCTTATGAAAAGTTCACTTCAAAGTAAATAACCTTTTCTTCACAGGGCAAGAAAAATTGGGACAGTATAGCCTCACAGGCACAACTGCCATGCAAGGAAACATACCTGACCTTACCTTACTGTCCATGGCAACCTGCAATTTAGATGAAAAGGGCAGGAGAGTCCCTACTTGCAAACAGTCAACTGATGCCATCTTCCCCTCTTCACTAATTCCATTTAGACCCTGAAATGCACTGACACTCACTATCAGGAAAGCAACATTAAACAAGTTTACCCTACAGACTACAAGTGCTCCTGTGGGAGCTAGCTCACATCATTAACTGACACAACAACATACTCAACAGCAGCAGCCTCATAACAGCTCTCAGAAAAAAAGACCAACTAACCTGTGTGCTATTAAAGAAAAAGGGCTAGCTATCCTGAATAAAAGATAATCTCTTCCATTCTTTTTCCTAACTTGTTGCATGCTATAACAAAGAGGTTTCTAACTGCATAAACAAAAGATCAAGAGGTTTCTTATTTTTTGTGTACTCTTCTGGGTCCTGATCCCAAATCCACTGAAGTCAGTGACAGTCTTCAATGGGCTTTGGATCGGGCCCCAATGCATGTCCCTTTTAGCCCACACTGCCAGCTGGAAGTAGGATGAGTTTGCGCAAAACATAACAGTGGAGGCTTTGACAGCATGTGCTAAGTGCTTGCGACAGGGTGAAGCAACAATACCCTGGTAAACAAGGGGTTAACCCAAACTTTCTTTGTCTCCTCCTCCTACATTTAGGAGTAGCTGAAAGGGCAAAACGGGGAAAATGCATTAGGAAGGAATTCCACGCCCCCCCGCCCCCCATAGGTGAATTGATCTGCAGATACAGGAAGTTTTTGTTACTCTTTTTGCTTATGTTGCCTTGTTTTGATTTATGTTTATAAAACGTCTCTTCCCTGGAAGAGACTTAACAGCATGTTGCTATGTGTCTGCTCAGTCATCCTCCCAGCTTACAATGATCTGTAGTTATTTCTTACACAGTGTAGGTAAAGTTTGGAGTAGAATTAGGGCCAGTGTGAGCAGAATGAAACCTGCAGAACTAGGCTCTCCTTTAAATACCAGCTGATTCTTCACAAAGTGCTGAAAAACACCCGTTCTATTTCAGATATTTGCCTTATGTTTTCTATTTTTGTCATTTGTCTTCCCACATCTTTCTTATTAGGCACATTTGTAGCTTTTGGCTGCTTAATCTTCAGCTTGTTATCTATTGGCACAATTAATTAATATTAATATAACTATTATTAATGTTAACCATTTGGATTGTGATAATAGCTAAAGACCTCAACCAGGTCAGGTCCCCACCATGCCAGGCTTTGAACAAACAAACATAGTAAATGACTGTCTCCTCCTCAGGAGCTCACAGTTGAAAAGACATTACCTGGGGGCAGAGGGGAGGATGGGGGGGGTAACAAAAAATAATAACTCAGGTCTGGTCTACACTATGATTTTAGGTTGAATTTAGCAGCATTACCTTGATTTAAGACTGGACCCGTCCACACAACGAAGCCCTTTTTTTCTGACTTAAAGGGTTCTTTAAATCGATTACTTTACTCCACCTCCAACAAGGGGATTAGCGCTGAAATCAGCTTTACCGGGTCGAATTTGGGGTAGTGTGGATGCAATTTGACGGTATTGGCCTCCGGGAGCTATCCCAGAGTGCTCCACTCTGGACAGCGCTCTCAACTCAGATGCACTGGCCAGGTAGACAGGAAAAGGCCCGCGAAATTTTGAATTTCATTTCCTGTTTGGCCAGCGTGGCAAGGTGCAGGTGAGTGCAGATCTCATCAGCACAGATAACCATGATGGAGTCCCAGGATCGCAAAAGAGCTCCAGCATGGACCGAACGGGAGGTACGGGATCTGCTCGCCATATGGGGAGACGAATCCATGATAGCTGAATTCCGTTCCAGTAAATGAAATGCCAAAACATTAGAAAAAGTCTCAAAGGGCATGAAGGACAGAGGCCATAACAGGAACGCACATCAGTGCCGTGTGAAAATTAAGGAGCTAAGGCAAGTCTACCACAAAACCAGAGAGGCAAACGGAAGGTCTGAGGCAGAGCCGCAGACATGCCGCTTCTACGCTGAGCTGCATGCCATGCTAGGGGGTGCAGCCACCACTACCCCAACCCTGTGCTTTGACTCCGTCAGTGGAGAATCACACAACAAGGAAGGGGGTTTTGGGGACGAGGAACATGATGATTAAGAGATTGAAGATAGCTCACAGCAAGGAAGCAGAGAAACCTGTTTCCCCAACAGCCAAGATATGTTTCTCACCCTGGACCTGGAGCCAGTACCCCCCAAACCAACCCAAGGCATGCTCACGGACCCTGTAGGCAGAGAAGGGACCTCTGGTGAGTGTACCTTTGTAAATATTATACATGGTTTAAAAGCAAGTGTGTTTAATGATTAATCTGCCCTGGCATTCGTGGCCAGTACTGCTACTGCAAAAGTCTGTTAACCTGTATGGGAACTGAGCAGAAATCCCGGTGTTTGCTGGCATTCAGACAACATCTGTTCCTTATCACTCTCCTGAGGATAACACAGAGAGAGATATCATTCATGGTCACCTGGTTGAAATAGGGTGCTTTTATTAAGGGGACATTCAGAGGTGCCAGTTCCTGCTCTGCTGTTTGGCTGTGGCTGAACAGAAATGTTCCCCGCTGTTAGCCACGTGGTGGGGGGAAGAAGGGAAATGATCATCCCAGAGAATAGCGTGAGGGAAGGGGGTTTATTTGGGTTTGTGCTCCACGCTAACCGGCAAACCGCAAGCCCTCCTTTTAAATGGCAAACCTATTTTAAATGGCCAACCCAACAGCCACTTGGTATGGGAGATGAGGGTGCTGCTGTTTGAAACCATTCCCACATGTTATGAAGGTTAAAGAAGCCAAAAGACTGTGGCTTACTATGGCTGCCTGCAAGCCAAATTCTGTTGCCTGGCACTGCGTGAGAGATCTCTCACATCACACAGGCAGGCCCTCAATATAAGAGGCAAAATGCTACCTTGTAACGAAAGCACACGTGCTGTGTAATATGAAAAGCAAGGTTTAGTGGGAAAGAGTGATCCTATTGTTCTCTAAAATGTGTCTTTTTCACCACCAATCTCCCTTTTCCCCCCACCAGATGCAAATATTTCTCCTTCGCAGTGACTAGCAAAGATGAGAAGGCGAAAAAAATGCACTTGGGATGAGATGTTCTCAGAGCTACTGCTGTCCTCCCACACTGACAGAGCACACCAGAATGCGTGGAGGCAGACGATGTCAGAGTGCAGGAAAGCACAACAGGAACGCAAGGAGAGGTGGTGGGCTGAAGAGGATAGGTGGCGTCTGCTTGCTAACAGAAGGCAAGAGTCGATGCTCCAACTGCTGGAGCATCAAACTGATATGCTCCAGCATATGGTTGAGCTGCAGGAAAGGCAGCAGGGGCACAGAGCACCGCTACAGCCCCTGTGTAACCAACCGCCCTCTTCCCCAAGTTCCATATCCTCCTCATCCAGATGCCCAAGAATGTGGTAGGGGAGGCCTTTGGCCACCCAGCCACTCCACTCCAGAGGACTGCGCAAGCAACAGAAGGCTGGCTTTCAATAAGTTTTAAAGTTTTTAAGTTTAAGTTTTAAAGTACAGTGTGGCCTTGTCCTTCCCTCCTCCAGCACCCCACCCTGCGCTTCCCTCCGCCTCCACCCCTCCCGGGCTACCTTGGCAGTTATCTCCCTATTTGTGTGATAAATTAATAAAGAATGCATGAATGTGAAGCAACAATTATTTTATTGCCTCTGCAAGCGGTGATCGAAGGGGGGAGAGTGTTTAGGTTACAGGGAAGTACAGTGAACCGGGGGCGGGGGGTTCATCAAGGAGAAACAAAACAACTTTCACACCGTAGCCTGGCCAGTCATGAAACTGGTTTTCAAAGCTTCTCTGATGCACAGCGCATCCTGCTGTGCTCTTCTAACCATCCTGGTGTCTGGCTGCGCGTAATCAACGGCCAGGCGATTTGCCTCAACCTCCCACCCCACCATAAATGTCTCCCCCTTACTCTCACAGCTAGTAGTAATAACAATGGGAATATTGGTTTCCCTGAAGTCTATCCGAGTCAGTAAACTGCGCCAGCGCACTTTTAAACATCCAAATGCACATTATGCCACCATTCTGCACTTGCTCAGCCTATAGTTGAACAGCTCCTGACTACTGTCCAGGCTGCCTGTGTACGGCTTCATGAGCCATGGCATTAAGGGGTAGGCTGAGTCCCCAAGGATAACTATAGGCATTTCAACATCCCCAACAGTTATTTTCTGGTCTGGGAAGAAAGTCTCTTTCTCCAGCTGTTCAAACAGACCAGAGTTCCTGAAGACGTGAGCGTCATGTACCTTTCCCGGCCATCCCATATTGATGTTGGTGAAACGTCCCCTGTGATCCACAAGTGCTTGCAGCAGCATTGAAAAGTACCCCTTTCGGTTTATGTACTCGCTGGCTTGGTGCTCCGGTGCCAAGATAGGGATATGGGTTCCATCTATCACCCCACCACAGTTAGGGAATCCCATTGCAGCAAAGCCATCACTATGACCTGCACATTTCCCAGAGTCACTACCCTTGATATCAGCAGATCTTTTATTCCATGGGCTACTTGGATCACAGCAGCCCCCACAGTAGATTTGCCTGCTTCAAATTGATGCTCGACTGACCGGTAGCTGTCTGGTGTTGCAAGCTTCCACAGGGCTATCACCACTCGCTTCTCAACTGTGAGGGCTGCGCTCATCTTGGTATTCTGACGCTTCAGGGCAGGAGAAAGCAAGTCACAAAGTTCCATGAAAGTGCCCTTACGCATGCAAAAGTTTCACAGACACTGGGAATCATCCCAGACCTGCAACACTATGCAGTCCCACCAGTCTGTGCTTGTTTCCCGGGCCCAGAAGCAGCATTCCACAGCATGAACCTGCCCCATTAACACCATGATGTACACATTGCCGGGGCCCATACTTTGCGAGAAGTCTATGTCCATGTCTATGTCCTCATCACTCTCGTCAGCACGCTGCCATCGCCTCATCACCTGATTTTGCTTTGGCAGGCTCTGGTTCTGCATATACTCCAGGATAATGCCCATGGTGTTTACAGTGCTCATAATTGCCAGAGTGATCTCAGCGAGCTCCATGATCCCAGTGTTATGGCGTCTGGGCTGAAAAAAGGTGCGAAACGATTGTCTGCTCTGATGGAGGGAGCGGCGACTGACAACATGGCTTACAGGGAATTACAGTCCACAAAGGGCGTGGCTTTGGATCAAGGAGAAACACAAACAACTGTCACATACAGAATAGCCCCCTCAAGGATTGAACTCAAAACCCTTGGTTTAGCAGGCCGTTGATTTCACGGAAGGCAGGAGGAAGCAAATGAATACAAAACAAATTGGGTCTATTTCTTGTTTTGATCCACTCCATCTATCTTTTACATCTTTAGGGTGGCAGCAGACGGTGCAGTTTGACTGCTAGCCATCATCAGCTCCTAGGTGCTCGGCAGAAGATGCTGCATTATGACTGCTTGCCATTGTCATCTCCTGGGTGCTCGGCAGGAGGAGTCTGCCCAGGCACCTCTGACTGACCTCACCGAGGTCAGTTAAAAGAACACCAAGGAATACGATGACAATGGCTACCAATCGTAATGCACCGTCTGCTGCCAAAAGGCCAGGAGCTGCTGCTGTGTAGCAATGCAGTCCCACGTCTGCCAGTTGCCCAGGCGCCCCTCACCGGGGTCGGTTAAAAGAGCACCCAGGAATATGACGACGATGGCTACCAGTCATAACGCACCATCTGCTGCCAAAAGGCAATGAGCTGCTGCTGCGTAGCAATGCAGTCCCACGTCCACCAGCACCCAGGAGACGTATGGTGACGGTGAGCTGAGCAGGCTCCATGCTTGCCGTGGTATGGTGTCTGCACAGGTAACCCAGGAAAAAAGGTGCGAAACCATTGTCTGCCGTTGCTTTTACGGAAGGAGGGAGGGAGGGAGAGGGGGGCCTGACGACATTTTACCCGGAACCACCCGCAACACTGTTTTTGCCCCATCAGGCATTGGGATCTCAAACCAGAATCCCAATGGGCAGTGGAGACTCTGGGAACTGTGGGATAGCTACCCACAGTTCAGCGCTCTGGAAGTCAATGCTAGCCTCGGTACTGTGGACGCAGTCCACCGACTAAATGCACTTAGAGCATTTTGTGTGGGGACACACAATCGACTGTATAAAAACGATTTTTAAAGAACCAACTTCTATAAATTCGACCTAATTTTGTAGAGTAGACATACCCACAGACTAGTTGGCTGCACAATCCCTAGCCATCTAGCAGAAGTGATAACTTATCACTTTGCAACTATTACCATATGATAGCAGTTTTCTGTATGCATCACGGAAGACCTGAGTTCTAAGGAGGGACTTGAGACCAGGATAAGGTGGTAGCTCTGTGGATTTTGACTCGGAGTTTTCCCCACATGTGGGGAGTGATGTAGGAGAAAGCCCCAAGATGTTTTGGGGAAGCAGGGGACCAAGGCTGGCACAGTTGGCAGAGAGAAGGCAGGAACTGACCTCACAATAACACCATGGATAAGTACAATGGGCACTAAATCACAGGGGGCTTTGGAAATCAGTAATCTGGAGTCAAACTCTGTGACATGACAATTAGTGTAAATAATGATGATGATCAGAACAGAACTCTTCGTTCCAGTGGGGAAGAAGCAGTCGGAGTATCAATAATGTGACTCAAATTCTCTTATTAGCAAAATAAAATTTCTAGAAAATAATGTTTTTCTAAGCTTTTCCATCAGGTGCCAGCAGCTCTCTAAAGCAGAGCTACACCATAATTCTCCACTCCTTTGTTCAGCCCTACAATCTAAGTTCAGATGGAGCAAATCCTGCCTCACCTTCACATATACATAAGGTCCTGAATCCAGCAGATCTGGTATTCAGCAGATACAGTTCTACTGCATAGACTGAGGGGGCGGCTGTGAGGGCAGGATGTGGAGATCCCACACTGTGGTCTGCACCTCTGCACAGTGTGGAGTTATGCTCCATGTGGGGACGGGACTCTCTGCAGTGGGTATTGGGAAGCAGGCTGACTGTGGTAATACAGATCCACCAGTCCAGCTACCCCAAGGGAGGGGCAAGCAGAAGTGACTGTAGCCCTAAGGCTGCAATACTAGCCATACTTTGGATATAGGATTCCTTCCCCTCCACTGACTGAAGCAGAAGCCCCCCTGCACCAAACCCTTTCACTCACGTTCATCACAGGGACCAAGATTTGCAGTTTCTCACCATGAACTGCAAACATATTAATTACATCTCGCATTTATTACCTGATTGCTGGTGGTATTTACCATCTAAACTGATTTGGTGGCAATGAGCCAGATTCAGTCCTATGGGCATACAGGGTGAAATCTGATCACACTGCATGTATCTGTGGAAGTAGTGGTCCTGGAAAAGGGGGGATTCATCCCTGGGGAAGGGTGGCAGCAAGGCCAAGGAACACTGTCTGAACACTAATATTGAAACAAGAAGAACATTAATGTTTAAAAAGCAATTTCACATGTTGAACATGTATTTTCACTATTAAATCAGCATGAAAGTAAGTTGCAAATTGATTTAAAATGCCAGATTCCCCTCTCATTTATGCTATTTTAAGTCAGGAATAACTCCATTAAAGGCAATGAAGCTACAACTATGTAAAATTGGGTTTTTTTACACTGAGCTCTAATACTGCCAAAATCACAAAACAATGATAATTAATAAAATTACCACCTTGCATTTGCCTTTTATCTTCAAGTAAATGAAATTTCAGAATCTGCTACTAGTGGCAGCTACATTCCTTTTATGATATGCCAATTATAATTAGAAACTTTTTTCAAATATACCTCAGTTCATTCCTACCAATTACTCTTACCTTTTGAACCTTCAAACTGCTGAGCTAAGCAAAATGGATTCAACTTTCCTTTTAAATGAGAAAGACTAAAATTGAAGCATGAGAAAGAAAAACATGTATCTATATAATTAGAGTCCAGGATTGTCACTGTGGGCATGTCTACACCTACCTCCGGAGCAATCGATCCAGCAGGGGTTGATTTATCATGTCTAGTGAAGATGCGATAAATTGACCGCCGAGCGCTCTCCCGTCGACTCCTGTACTCCAAGCGGAGTTGACAGAGAAGTGTCAGCCATTGACTTACCGCAGTGAAGACGGTAAGATCTAAATACGTCGACTTCAGCTACGTTGTTCACATAGCTGAAGTTGCGTAACTTAGATTGACCTCCACACACAGAGTGTAGACCAGGCCTGTGTAAGTAATTCTGAAGCCTACAATGTCTGTTTAGCCAGTGTGAACCAATGGAAACAGCTACAAACATGACTGAGAGCTCTCTTTGTTTAGATTACTACCACGCTGAATCACCACTGGGATTCGCGGACTGTCGCCATCCACTTTTAAGTTGTTAGTCATTTTTACTTTACGAATTAGACCTGTGTAGTGTTACATCTGTCATCTGCCATGCCAAGAGTCAGACCACTGCAATCTCAGTGTTAACTTAACTAAACACCACCTTTACTCTACAGTTAATTAACATGCAAAATGTACAGATGGCAGATTGAGTGGCCCAAGTGCCACACCTATGCAACAGCACAGGCTTTCATCTACTAGTTCAATTACACATGCCCTAATTCAGCTGAGGTCTTGCTCCTCAGATATGTACGGTTCTTAGTTTGAGCTATACAGAGGCCTCTGTTGAACTCTTCAATAGTTACAGAAAGCACTAAACCATTTCTCCACTATATATTCCTGCAGCTTGTTCCTAGAACAAAGTTTAGAGGAGCTGAATATTATGTAAACTTGGGTTTATGAGGCCGAAACAAGGCTAAGAATTTAAAATTTGACCTCTATAAAAATTTTCTGTGAGGGGAATCCACCTGCTATTTATGTCTGGCAAAGAGAAAAAGTGCTGCTGCAGGTGCAGATTGGAGAAACTAATTTGTTATAAACCTTCAACAAGCATTTTAAATCACACAGTACAGCAACTTAACGTTTCTTCAGCACTTCTGAAGGAAGACAAAGAGAATGATTAGACACCAAATTATATGTCATCTCAAGAGCAATTAGACTGGAAGCTGAAGCACTTTCATCACTATTAAAAAGTGCACCGTAGGATTTTGATATGAAATATAAGGCAGCAGTGCTGGTTAATTTTTCTTAGGCCTTTGGGGCTGGGGGGAAGGGTGGTGAAGAGGTTGAAAGTACTTAGAAGGAATGGGAAGGAAATGAGCAAGCAAGAGTGATATACCACGCAGTAAAAAACAGCAGGAAGCCAGGACCCTGCATTGAAAATACTGGGGAATGAAGACTACATCTGCTGGACTCCATAACATCTAATGCAATAAAACCACTCCTTTTTTTTCTATTATAGTAGCATATTCTCATTACCATAGTTAAAGTTATGTCAGCAGTTTCATTTTTATACCCCTATTTTCAGCAGATTATAACTCAGTGCAAAAAAGAGAGTGTATTGAAAACTGGAACACAAGTCTCAGACTGGAAGCAGCTGTTCATTTTTGATGAATAATTTATTTGTATTTATTTAACAAATTTGAACAAAAACAAAATAGAAATGGTTCTTAAATTATAGAATTTAAACCTTCAAGAATATCCCCTCTTCCTCCAAAACCCTATATTTAAGTTTGGGAACAGATTAATACAGGGCTTCAAAAATGTACCCAACACCCACTCTTCTCAGGGCAAAGTCTGGTGTTATTAGCCAGGATGAAAAATACCTGGGCTATCAGGCCATTCCCCAAAGCCATGCAATTTAAAGAAGTAAAATGATTCCATTCTGTACTACATTTAATTGCAACATATGGACCATCCACTGTTGTTTTTTAATTTAACTTAGTACAACTTTTGCTTTTGGTATATTGTCTTCCCTTTCCTGTCTTTATCCTGCTCTCTATAAAAGATCACAGTGTATCATTTTTCTGTTACAGTGTTAGTTTCTCCTTTTAATTCTCTTGCTTGTTCTCTATTCTATTCTACCCTTCCCGGCAATGTGTTCTCTATCTCTTCTCCCATCTTTTGTCTTTCTCATTTCTTCTCCTACTTCAAATTACCACCCTATTACATAATTTTACTTTCTCATTTATCCTATGAAACTCCCTCCTCACACTTCATCCCCTCAGGCATCAGGCTTGGAAATTATCAGACACATAGTAGCCAGAGGACTAACCCCAAATCCTATATAAATGAATGGGAAGAGTGTACCATCCAGGGGTAATGCCAATGTCAGAACCCAGCCCCTCTCCCCAGAGGTAAATAAGCTCAGCTACCTTACCCCACCCTCAGCTTCCTGGCTTTTATCTTTGCTACTCTCTCTCTTTCCCATCCTCTGTTTATCAGTCCTCCACTCCAGGGAGGAGCTCAAGCATTTAGCACTGCTGATACTTAAAGCTTTCCAAAACAGTATCAAAGTGAAAACGACTTGATTCTAGTCACTTTCACAGAAGCCCACAGGGACCTGAATCTTTCACTCTGCTACAGCTTCACAAACCTCTGAGCAGCAGCCGAGACACTGGAATTGGTGAGTTGCAAGCACTGCTACTGACTAGCTAAGAACTGTGCACATGCTATTATATTTGTAAACCTGTTGCCCCCTCCCCATCCCAGCTTGCCTGTTTGTCTCACTTATCTCTGATGTACAGTACCACGCCTAGCATCATAGGACACCAACCTGCTTACGGTCATAGGAGCTACCAAAATAAAATGTTAAATAATTAATAATGGTAATACTGAAACTGTCTACAGACTCAGGCAGACAGTACTCCATTTTTTTTTATTTATTTATTTATTTTTTTTACATTTGAAAAATTATTTGGGACAAGTGAGCAGAAAGGAAGACATGCAACTCCTGCAATTTTCCACTGAGAGTTATGTGGCTCCAACTTTTAGAGATCACTTTCCTAAATTCACTTTTCAGTGAATAATTGAATAACTATGTTTTAAAAACCCAGGATGATCAGACATAGCTTTATATTAAAAAATGTGTCTGGGAGGCTGTGACGGGGCAGAGTGGCCCCGCACTAGTACAGCAGGGATTAACCCTTCCTTCCTAGCAGAGGAAGCCGCGCCCTGGAAGCTCTGCTGGGCATGCTCCAACTGGAGAACAGGTATAAAAGCCTGCAGATCAGCTCAGTCTGGGCTGACTGCCGGAGGGGAAGGACACACGACACTAGCTCCTGCAGAGGGAGGGCCTGCGAGCCAGGATCCGGGAGTCAGCCAAGCCAAGGTAGTACCTGAGACCCCACCGGAAGACACCACAAGAGAGGAACAGACCAGAGGACTCCCCGCCGCAGATGAGCAAATATTCATGGTAGGAAGTGACCCAGGGGAACTCTAGAGACAAATGGTGTTAGAGCTGTATCGACGCTCGGCGTGTTGCAGGCAGATCCCCACTGAGTGAGTGGCAAGGGGAGCTTGCCACTACCAGGGCCCTGGGTCGGAGCTCGGTGGAGAGGGCGGGCCTGAGTCCTCCCACCCCCCATCACCCCTGAACCGTAAGGGGGTTTATATGGACTCTGGCCGCTAGTCCGTGTTACCCCGCTCATAAGGGGGTTTATATGGACTCTGGCCACTAGTCCGTGTTACCCCGCTCATAAGGGGGTTTATATGGACTCTGGCCGCTTGGTCACATTACCCTGCTCGTAAGGGGGTTTATACGGACCCTGGCTGCTAGGCCACGCTACCTCGCTGGACAGGGGTGATAGTAGGAAGGAAGGCCAAGAGGCCGTCACCAACCGCCCACAGTGAGGCGAACGTAAGGACTTGAGAGTGATGAGGCACCGGGACCCCATCCTACCCCTGCCACAAAGGGGCGCTGGAGTGCCCACTCTGCCACAGGGGCAATGACCCAATAATTCCTCATGCTGCTTGCAATCAGAAGGTCCTGAGCTATGCCCTTTCTTGAAATCCTGTGGAATACACTAGGAACCATTTTCATAACCTGTGTTGAAACTATCATACATAGTAAAGGGAAGCTTCTGCCTTAGTATTAATCCTTATGAAAACAGCACTACTCCTCTAGTCATTCATTCACTGAGCTACGTAGATTAGCCTAACTATTTGTACTTAAGCAGATATCTTATATTTAAACTCATTCAGCTCTATCTGAATGATGGTTAGCTATTTTAGGTGACTCTCAGATGGTCTGTGCTGCTATCCAAAATGGAGGAATCACAAGCACCATGCAGACAAAAGGTATACCTATCCCTTTACAGTCACTGCCCCACCCCCTCCCCAGGAGGTCTAGTTGATTAGGCTGCAATTCAGACATGACTCATTGTCTCTTCTTGCCTCTCTCTTGTGTCTTCCTGTTGTCTTTTCCTTTCTTGCCTCTGATGCTTCCCTCTGCCCCCTTCTCTCATTTCTACTCCTCACTTTTTAACTCCTCTCTGCCTTTTCTGTTCGTCTTTGTTTTGTTTTGTTGCTTCTACTACTAAAACCAACTTTCAGGTTAACCTTCTTTGTCTTCTCTCCTCTGCTTCTATTGTTTGCTCCAAAACTTGCCTTTTTCCTGCCTCTCGGCTTTTTTCCTGCCTCCATTTTGTAATACAAGCAAATATGGTCCTGCAGCTTAGGTACAGGACTGGTTTTGGGGAGGCTTGAGCTCTATTCCCGCTTCCACCACTGCTTTCCTGTGTGACCCTTGGCAAGTCATGTACTCTCACTGTGCTTCAGTTTCTCATCTGTAACCTGGAGACAGTGTTAGGAGCTTAAAAGATGTTTGTAAAGCACACTGAGTTTCTTGGGATGGAAGCTGAAGCCACAGCTCTGCTCCCAGATGCAGCCCCACTCCCAGCACTGCTCCCAGCTGCAGCCTCGACCCCTGGCTCCCAGCCCAGCCATGGCTCCGCTCTTGGCCCCAGCTGCACCTACACTCCTAGCTCAGCCCCAGCCCCAACCCCTGGCTCCTGACTCCGCGCCCAGCCCCCAAACCTGGCCCCACTGCTGGCTCCCAACCGCAGCTGTGGAGGATGCGGACAGAGGTAAGGGAAGGCACGAGGTAGAAAGTTTTGGGAACATTGATTTAAACTAAGGAAAATATATTTTAAAAGGTTACAAATATTGGAGAGGATGGGTGGGGGAGGCCCTTTCTGCATACACAGTGGAAATGCCCTAAGATTAAAATTTTGGAGGAAAACAACAAATAGAATTTTAAGATAACCAGAGTTATCTCACAGAACCCATAGAAATTTTATTAGGTTACAGTCCAAAGGTGGTTGTTGATTCAGAGACAGTCCCACTGGTAACACAATTACTACTAATAACCAGATGTGTGTCAGTTCATTTTTGAAAAAGAATTGATCCCCCTAACATTAGTGGCATGGAGAAACAAGGTATGAGAAATCATTCATGTATGTTAATGACAAGAAAAGATTTGGGATTATAACACTGTGATGTTCGTAAAATGAGAGAAGGGAAAGAAGGATTGTAACGAAGGATAAGCACAGTAAATCCTGGATATAGATGCATGACATCTATCTGTCCTACTGTACTAAGAATCCTGGTACAGCTGATGGTTATGCAGTCAGCAGCTGAGGTGCACCTCATTGATTTACAGTGTAATGCTAGCCTTTTTAAGCATTGCCTATTTCCATGAGGAAACCAACTACATAAATATTTAATTCTCTTTCCATCTTCTCTACCAAATTCCAAGCAAGAATCTCACAGTAGTATCAGGTGAATTAAATAAAATATCCCATTCCAGAAACACTCTGGGATTTTGGGACATATAAGTGTAGAAATGGTGCATCCTAGTGCACGCTAGCCTGTTGGCAGTGTACCTCCTGGCACTCAATTCACTGGCGCACAGTCTCAGCAGGCATTTCAGCACCGACTACAAGTGGGAATGGCACAATTCTGTACTAAGCCACAAACCTGAGCAACCTTTTGTGAGAAGGGTGGATATCCACATGAAAGTACGCATCTGTTTAATTACAAATAAACAGAGCTGATGGAGGTCAAGACTGGATCTCCATCCTCCAAAATATTTCCTGATTCCCAAGAAAAATGAATATAATCCTTTCCCCTGATTTTGCAGTCACACTCATTCTAATACTCTGTCAGAGAAGATTCTACTTTCTGCAGGAGGATCTCCTCATGAGAGTAGTTCCTGAAGAAGGATAAGTAGATGAACCCAATGGTATAGCCAGCAAAGATGGTATCCAGCACCCACTTGTCTGTTGTCATCCTCCAGTGTATGAAAACTGTATTAGCAAAATGCCAAAATGGACATGTGCCATCTCCACCTAACAGCAGTACAGGTTTGCAGCTCCCAATCATCCTGTCAAAAGTATCTATTGGCTAGGAAGTGAGGTTGAGTGGATGTGGATGAAATGGTAGAAGCAGTTAATCTAGATTATTGCACTCTCTGTTCTTCTGAGGTAGCTCATGAGACTGCTGGTGACAAAAGGGCTGTACCAATGGCTTGTGCTTATGATATTCCCCCCTTGGGGTTGGGGTATATACACGACCAGGGAGCAGAGTTGCCGTGGAATCTTTGAGTGAATGTAAAGACTTGTATGTTTTTTTACTGGAGAGGTTGGTTTCATCAAAGGGCATGTCCTCTATCATATTTTGGACCTTCCTTGGGAACCGCAAAGAGCATAGCCAGGATTCACAGCCCATAACTGTGGCCATCACCATTAATCTCAATGCCATGTCAGCTGCATGACAGCAGCCAGAACCTTTTTACAGGCTATCATCAATAAGGGCTTGAAGCTGAGCCCTATCTTCTTGAGGGAGTTTATCTTTATAAAAGTCCAACAACTTGGACTAGTTAATAAAATCATCTTTAGCCAGAATTGCTTGGTAGTTGGATATTCAAAATTGGAGGCTGGTGGATGTGAATACCTTCCTCCCTAGAAGTTCCAAGTGCTTGGCCCCTTTATCCACAGGAGTAGCCCTTGGGTGCTGTTGCATGGTTCTTTCAGTGGCTGCCTGAACAACGGATAACGTTAGGGCAGAATGAGTAAATAAAACTCTGCTCTCCTAGTGAGGATGAAGTATTGTTTCTCTGCTCTCTTGGGAGCCAGTGCACGGGTTGCTGGCATATGCCACATGGCTCTTGCTGGATCCAAGATGGCTTCATTCACCAGAAGCACTACCCAACTAGATTCTGTTGTTTGTAAGACATCCATGAGCTTGTGATGTATCTCCTTTGAACCTCTTCTAGAGAGATTTGGAATTCATCTGCCACCCTTCTTAGCAGCTCTTGAAATTGTCTGCGGTCATCTGGTGAAGCTGGAGCAACTGCCTCATCTGGAGATGAGGATACCTCTGTCAGTACCTGTTCATCATACTCCTCCTCCACTTCCTGGGTTCTGGGGGATATTCTGGCTGATCTCTTGGAGGAAAGAGGTGATGTTATTCCCAGTAGAACCTCATGGACTCTAGGTACCATGTATACAATCCCATAACCCTAATAGGACCAGTATGAGGGGTTGAAGGTAGTCCAGAGAAGTCCCCAAGAAGTCCTGAGGAAGATGTCTCAGTATATGAGGTTGAGGCTGAGTTTAGGAGACTCTCAATCTCCTGTCTGGGCTGACCTCTCTTGGTGGAGGTGATGTCCGTCCTTCAGCCCCATCCAATCCTCTTGATGAGGAAAAAGTTGGGTCCTTTTCCATTAGCAATGAAGTCAGGATGCTACAGCTGGTGGATTGGATAGGGGATGAACTCTTCCCGTAGTATGCCTCATCTGTTGGAGTCAAACTTTCACTGGTAAGGACTGATTCCACCAGTAAGGGATATTGTAGGACTGGGAGGACAAAAATATCCCTTCAAGGCAGTATATGTCTCTGTTCCTCTTGGGGGATGTAGAGTCTTGTCTCCTTGCACTGCCAGAGCTCCTTGCACTGCCTTCCGCAGTGATGATGCATGGCCATCCCGCTGACTGTCCTTGACTGGTACCAGCGGTTCTCCCTGCTTTTAGTCCCAGTGTTTACGTGTGGCTGGTACAAGAGCCAGTGCCATTGTCTATGTGAAAGCTGGTACCAAGGTGCTCTTGCTCTTTTGTGCCTTCTGTGGAGGGCAATGAGGCTCTCAGACTAACACTTTGGGATGTAAACAAAAAGACTCATCCAACTTTGGAGTTAGGGAGGGAAACCATCCTCTTAGAGGTGGACTTAGTCAGGGGATCTGCTCTTTTCCTTGTCTCCTGCTCTCATGGGAAGATCAAGGAGAAGAGTCCTTAGCCTTATTCTTCCTTGTTCCTGAGTCAGACAATGTGGTGCTAGAAGGTTTGTTCCTGAAGTACCGGGGCCTGACTGAGGACTGACTGCATTCTCCATAAGATGTTTACTAAGCCAGAGTTCCTGCACTTGCCAAGTTTGGCTGGGAAAGCAGGGGGAAAATACTGCACTTTGCAGAGACATGGGCATCTCCTAGGCAGTAAAGGCACCATTGGTGGTTGTCTCTGTCCAAAAAGTAGTGAGGTCAGGAGATGCAGTTTTTAAAGCCCAGTAACTTGGGCATAATCCAAAACCTGTACCGGGGAGGCAAGGCAGGTTCCCCTACGGGGAGGAGGCTTTTAACTAAATAAACTAACACTAACAACAGAACAAATCTTTAATATTTACAGATTGGAGACAAAGGATCAGCTCTGGGCACTGGAGGGTTCCATCTCAGACCATGTGGAAGTACGAAGGAACTAGAGAGGCAGTTGGTCTGCTCTGCTGCTTACATACTTGGCACGGACCACAAGAAGAGCAAGGATGCAGGTACAGACCAACAGCCACAGCTAGCAAGAATCTTCTGGTCTTAGGTGCATGGAGAACCTGGGTACCACATACACATATACACTTAGGGACCAGTGCTTGAAGAAGAAAGATTTTTTTTTTCCAAAGCCCACAAAGTCACTGCAATGTACTACTGAGCTTTCCAGACCTGATTGTGAAATAAAAGCCAGAAGTGTGCCAGTTCTTTTCAGGGTGACTGACAATATATTTCAAAAACTCAATTTAATCATTTTACCAAGGTGACCTAGAAGAACGAAAAACAGAATGGGTTTTGAAGAGAGCAAATACATTACAAGCAGCTGCTGGGGAAAAAACTAAGCTACCACATGTGAAACGAAGGATCAACAAGAAAGATTAAACAACAACATGGAAAGGATCAACCACCCACAAGATTGAGGTCCTATATTTTGTCATACAACTGAATAAAATCAAGATATATAAGAGATACAGTAAGTATGTGAGGGAGCATTTTATAAGGTGAGAAAGAACTAGTCTAAAAAGTGGTTCCTAAACACTAAATCTCACACTGATGGGAGAGAAGAAAAAAAATGGGATAAAGTGAAAAAAATATAATGCTTATGAATCAGAGGAATTGACAAGTTGTGTAAAACTAAAATAATCCAGGGACAAAGAAAACTAAAGGGGATCCAAATAATTATTAATACGGATAATAAAAACTATCACAACTATAATATCACAGGAAGAAAAGTCTGCTCATACACAACGGTTACATAAATGGATAATGTAAACGTAATTTAAGTTGGCTGGGTGAAACATACTGAGCCATGAGCCATTCAAAAGAAACAAAAAAAGGAAGACAGTTCAAATACAGAGTTAAATATAACAGCCACACTGCACAGCACCCAAGGGGCAAGTCTGCTCAAGAAAAGCATACCCTCCAGGATCAGCTACAGAGACAAAACAGTCACCAGAAAATATATGCCAGATTTTGGCCAAGTAAAAATAGAAAGAATACTGATTGTGTCTGAGTGACAATGTGCAAGAAGCCTTTTACTAGCAAGCAAATATATTAAGATGGTCACTTTTACAGACAGGGTTAAAAAAAAGTATCTGTTCTGAGGGATGAGAGTATAGAGACAGGGAGAGGAATGGCACAAAGAAAAGATGTAGAAGGTATGGTAAAAACTGGAGGCAAATACAGCGTAGTAGAAAAAAGTCAATGCTTTACTTTTTTTCTTCCATTAAAAAAAATATAAGTTTCTAGTTTTTTGGTCATCGAGGTAGCCTTCAGACGTAAACCAATTGCTAAAATCAAGGATTAACCACAATAGTTTTTTCTCATCCATCGGTTATTTGCTGTCACCCCTTCAGCTTATAGCTGGTCTTTGGGTACCATAAAGGCTTCCCAACAGAGACTATTTGAGAGTGGATCAGAAAGGACCACCTCACTAGCCACCCCCAGAAATATTATGGGTGACCCAGAAATGAATACAATTAGGCATCATAATTTAAACTGACAAAGTACAAGTAGTTACTTAATCCTGAAAATAACTGAAAATTATATACAATCATAATTAAATGTTAACAAAACCATTACAAATAAAACAAATACCAAATATGTCGGGGGGGGGGAAATGGGGAGGCAACTTCAGACTTGACCAAAAGGGGGAACAACTCTCATTAAAAGTCTGTGGGAACTGGCCCACTTAACCCAGGGCTGAATTTAGATTACAAATGCCAAAATGATTCAGTGAGAAATAATTTAAAAAATAGGGTGAACAATATATTCAAAGTCACAGAATAAGCAAACTAAAACCAGATTAACAATGACATCCAAAAACCAGTCAGTTTGAAATGTCAGGATTCAGAAGGGCAAACAGTAATTCAAAGTTAAGATGACTATCCAGTCAACAGCTAAAAATAAACAGAAACAAAAAGACACTACAAACTACTCAGTAATATCCCTGATCCTTTAAATCTTCTAGTATTTCCTTGGCATGCTTCAATGAACCCCTTTGTACCAAATCACATTTAACCAAAATCCCAAATTAGCAACAATTTTTCAGGTAATTTTCTGTTGTGCCTCTCTGACAGCTACTTCTTTCATTTGTCTCTTCAATTATTGCAAGATTGTTACCCTGAATTAAAGTCAGTTTTTAAAGGCCTTACTGTTCATCTCAGCATGTTACTAAATCTAAAATCTTCTCTAGTTTAGCTCAGATTATTTTTTTTCTGTTGTGCTGCTCAAAAAACCACTTATATATCATTGTTTCTTCAATTAATTCAGGAAAACAAGGTTAATGTTGATTGTTTTAACTTAGTTTTATGCACAGTATAACTTTAATAGTGTGTCTCCATTCTCTGTAATCCAGATGATAGATTGGTTTAAACATTTATTAAGGATTTTCATGTTTAACATTTATTTCTCATCAAACAACTCCATCTTTCCTTTTATTACTACTGTTGTTCACATACTCTTTTCAACATCCAGCCATTAGTAAATTCTGTTCTAAGAAATCAATTTCAGGTGACAGTATAGTGGTGCAACTACACATATGAAGCTACTAACCACTTGAAAAAAGCACTGAACTAAACCAGGGGTCGGCAACCTTTCAGAAGTGGTGTGCCGAGTCTTCATTTATTCACTCTAATTTAAGTTTTTGCGTGCCAGTAATACATTTTAACATTTTTAGAAGGTCTCTTTCTATAAATCTATAATATAACTAAACTATTGTATGCAAAGTAAATAAGGTTTTTAAAATGTTTAAGAAGCTTCATTTAAAACTAAATTAAAATGCAGAGCCCCTCGGACCAGTGGCCAGGACCTGGGCAGTGTGAGTGACACTGAAAATAAGCTCGCATGCCGCCTTCGGCACCTGTGCCATAGGTTGCCTACCCCTGAACTAAACACTTGAAAAAGACACTGAAAGGATTTATGTAGTGGCAGTGATGTTAAATTTTTGCAGTCTACATATGATTCCTATTCTTCCATCAATACATAGGGGAACTTGCATAGTTTATTCTTGGAAGTATATTGGTGGACACCTGCATAAATGAAGATTAACCTCCCCATAATAGTATTTATATGATCAACATTGTAATTCCTAATTGGATGTAAGATACATATTTTAAATTGTTTAAACACTCTTGGATGTGCCTGTGATCATTTGACTTTTGTTTCTACTGTACATTAAATACTAAAGTAAGAAGGAATTATAAGACAAAATTAAATTGATAATGTTTATGAGTGACCTAAAATGGATGTTTAAAATAAAAAAAAGAAAGAAAAGGGTATCATGCCCTTTTTTCCTTCATCATGATATCTAAAGAACATCAGAAAAGACATTTCTAAGTATTTTTACTGCTTGCTTTTTATCTTAGACATGTCACTGAGTAGACTTGAAACATCTGAGTTGGGGGAAGACATGATACAGACACCTGCAATTGGAGTCATTGACTTGCTGTCTGCCGAACGGTCAGAATGGGAAAGGGATACACAATCAGGGGTAGTCAATAGGTGGACTGCGGACCAAATCCGGACCACCAGACACTTTTAAATGGACCTCACAATCTTTTTATTTATTACCCCCATTCTTGTAATTATTTTTGTATTATTTTCTCTGAAGTCTAGACCTTGACAAAAAATAATTGAGTACCCTGCAGGTAATCATTATTCTTCTGTGAGTACATGAATGATACCTATCCAGATTACCATTTGCAGAATGTAATACTTGATAGGCTACACATACTGTTTCTTTTGTTACAATCTACTTTTCTTTGCCTACTCTTAATAAACACTGTTTTTAATTAGAGCATTTGAGCCTTAGATTGTTTTCATAATGCCACGGAGGTACATCTTTGAAGAAGGAAACCCTTTGTCCGCTAATAAGATACAGTCAGGGAGAAAACTGCACCAACTCTGCAGCCTTCAGATGAGGAAACCAGGGCCGCCGGGGGGTGGGGGAAAGTGGGGTCCCCACGAGAATGGCTGAGGCTCCCTCCCCGGCACCACCCGACCCCACCTCCACCCCTCTCCCGGAGCCTCAGCGCATCCAGCAGCGTCCCGGACAGCTGCAGCGTGGCTCCGGCGGGGCCCCTGAGCTGCGTGGTAAGGGGGTGGGGCTGCAAGCTCCAGGCTGAGCTCAGCTGCCTGCGCTCGGCATGGAGCTCGCAGCCCCACCCCCTGACCACGCGGCTCTGAGAGGGGCGGAGCTCAGGCCCTGCTGGAGCCACGCTGCACTGCTGTTGTGCGAAGCTCCTGGATGCGCTGATGCTGCAGGTGAGGGGGGAGCCAGGGGTAAGGGGCTGGGGTCGGGGGGGGTTGGATAAAGGCCAGGGAGTCCCGGGGATAGGGAGGGGGCAGAGGTTGGGGGGGGCGGTTGGGGGACAGGGAATGGGGGGGGGTTGGATTGTGGGCATTCTGGGGGGTCTGTCAGGACTCAGCGGGGGGGGTGTGGATAGGGGTTGGGACAGTCAGAGGACAAGTCCCAGGGTGGTGGTTGGGGAGGGTCTCTGGGGGACGGTGAGGAGACAAGGAGCAGGATGGGTCAGGGATTCTGAGGGGGGGCGGGCAGTCAGGGGGCAGGAAGTGGGTGGGGGTCAGATAGGGGGCAGGGCCAGGCTCTTTGGAAGGCACAGCCTTCCCTACCCTAAAGCTCATTCAGCAGTTTGAGGCTTGCAGAAGAGCTAAGCTGTTAGCTTTTCCATTCCCTTTCACTTCTCAAATGCCAAATTATAGTCTACATTTAATTTCAGTGTCATAGGGAGATTCATGTCAGGGGAGGGTGGCTTCATTTAAAATTAGCCACTGGGGGAGGAATCACATGAGAAGAGCAATATTGTACACAACCTACCTCCTTCCCAACCCTACCAAGGGAGACCTCCCCTCCCCTACATTCCCTGAGACTCCAGAGGGGTTAATTCAATGGTTCTCAAACTTTTATACTCATGACCCCTTTCACATAGCAAACCTCTGAGTGCGGACCCCCCCCTTATAAATTAAACACACTTTTTAATATATTTAACGCTATTATAAATGCTGGAGGCAAAGCGGGGTTTGAGGTGGAGGCTGACAGCTCGCGACCCCAGGAATAACCTCGTGACCCCCTGAGGGGTCCTGACCCCCAGTTTGAGAACCCCTGGGTTAATTTAATTTTAGCACCATGTGTCCATTCACATGCATGTGCTATTTTGAGCATTTAAGTTTTCACAACATAGGCTCACCCCAGATTCTGGAACAAGCTCAAATGCTCAGTTCGTGGAGTATGTATATAAGCTATACTAAAGACAAACCCACAGTAACCATCTCCAGTTTGTGAGGGACCCCAGGGAGCCAGTGTCTAGGAAACAGATACATTCATGGAGGTTAAGTCCATTAATGGCTATTAGCCAGGATGGGTAAGGAATGGTGTCCCTAGCCTCTGTCTGTCAGAGGGTGGAGATGGATGGCAGGAGAGAGATCACTTGATCATTACCTGTTAGGTTTACTATCTCTGGGGAACTTGGCATTGGCCATTGTCAGTAGACAGGATACTGGGCTGGATGGACCTTTGGTTTGACCCATTCTTATGTTTTGACCTAAATGAACCCAAAGTTATGGAGACAGATATGAGTCAAGGAAGCCAGCAGAGTATCAGAAACTTGGAAAAATCACTGACTGGATGGGCTCAGGCGTTTGGTCACAAGCTGAAGTGGTTCAAAAGTTTTGGATTTTTTTAAGCAGATTTTTTTAATTCTTTCTTTCAACAATCAAACACAACAAGCAGCAAATATTTGGCCACACACTTCTGAAACCCCAAACCATATTCAGGTTTTGGCAGACTAATTTCAGCTTTTCAATTAAAAAAAACCACAACAAATTTTGAAGGAAAGCAGACATTGTCCATGATTTTTTTCTGCTTTTTAAAAACCCCTAGTTTTCGATCCAGAAAAAGTTTTGACGGAAAATATTTGTCCAACCATTTTAATGAGCTTTAGTTTAGCACTAGCTGATGCTGAGAACCTTTACCTTGTAAAGAAGTTTTCTCAAAACTGGGTTTGTGCCAAGATGCAGATTTATTTTTCCCAGGGCCACCCGTGGAGGGGGAGCAAGTGGGGCAATTTGCGCCGGTCCCCACTGGGGCCCCCACGAGAATATAGCATTGTATAGTATTGCAATTTTTTTTTATGGAAGGGGCCCCTGAAATTGCTTTGCCCCAGGCCCCCTGAATCCTCTGGGCAGCCCTGGAGGAAACTCATAAGAAATGCCACTGCAGCCTGTATCGGAGTCAACACAGGCACGGGGAAAGTCCAATGACCATGACGTGTCATAGGAATAAGGGATAGTGGCACTGTATCCTTATGAGAGATTGTATTTTATTCTTTACCAATTGTGTTAAAATAACAGAGCTATTAAAAGAAAAAAGGAAGGTTTTGGTTTAAACTGAGCCAAGAACTATTGTCAAAATTGTGAAAACTGGGTGCCTAAAATTAGGAACTGAAATATGTAAGGCTGATGGTTGGCACAATTATAAATAATGATAGATGACTTCTTAAGCAGAGTCTCTGCTAGTGATTCTTTAACAACACCCATAACCTACCCTCACAAAAGCAGGTAGTGAAAGTCTCTGAAAAAAACACATTTACAGCAGACCAGTAAACTGTGGACTGTACTAAAAAACCTGAAAATCTTTGGCAGCAGGTAGGTATCCCCATGTTGTGATTTTATCATCCCTCCCGTTTTGTTTTTTTAACTCAATGTCCCATGTTATGTTAAGATTGTAATCTATTTAGGGCAAGGATTCTCTTTGAATTACATGTGCACACAGCACCTAGCACAATGGGGCTCTGATCCTTAATTGAGGCCAAGACACTTCTGTAATAAAAATCACCACCACCACCTGGCTTTGAATTCCCACCAAGGACTATCAGAACTAGCTCTTTTGCCTTTTGTATTTGTTGCACCTCCGCTTACATGACAGCTGCAAAGGGGTTCACACAGGCATAGTGGGAGGAATTAATGCAGCACTTGTTTGTACAGCAAATTTCAGTGCAACTTCTCCCCCTTTGTTAAGGAAAAAAACTGTATACAGCACCTCTTCCCTGAAGACTCCTCAATACTGACTGCACCCTATTTTTCACAGATTTGGTACAGAGGGCCTGGCATATTTAAGTGGTGGTATGGATTATTGTCATTAAAGCTTTTGCCTTTCCAGGGCATTCTTCACATTACAAGGCCTTCACAATGGGGACCACATGGCCCCAAGTTATTTTCTCTGGTTAGAGATTAACATCAGTTATTTTGTTATGTGTCAACAATGTGCCCAGGTGCTCTACAAATGCCCCAAAGACAAGAGAGAGATTCTTTTTCTCTTCTTTAATTTTCTGGTCAATCAGTGGATGGCAATCCCCTTTGTTTATATGGGTTAGCATTTAGCGTCTTTGAATGGAGAATTTGAAAGGAGAGAGGGCGGGCAACCGACACATTGGAATATGTAAACTCCAAACGGAAGCATGAAGGTAGTGACTCTCTTAGCAGGAATGTCACACAGATTGGTGTCCTTTATTTAGCGACTGCATATTCATCAAGCCAAGCAACAGTGTTCTTAGTGGCCACCGCTGAATGTGGTTAGCGGGCACTGCTCAACCATGTATATCCCTGTATGCAGATCACATCAGTAGCATGTTGATGAGCAAGAGCGCTGATTAAATACCACTTGGCTATCAATATACCCTCAACGCTGAGTTGTAAAACTCAGAGTGCAGGCCCCAATGGTATGGAAGCTGTGGGATTGCACATTTTTAGGGTTACCTGGCTATACCAGGATTCTTCAAGTATGAGCTTTTGGAATTCGGTTGGCTCAGAGGATCACTAGGTTCCCCACATGGTGCCGGGTACTGACAGGTGGCATGATGAGAACACAGATCCATTGACACCTATGTCCTTTCAACAGCCCCAACAGGTAAACTTCAATAGCTTCCAGCAATCTCATGACAGCTGAGCTGCGGCAGTAAAAGCAAATCTCAAGAGTGATAGGTGATTCCTTCCACCAGGCCCTGAAAGGGCAAATTGCAGGAGAGCAGTGTGGTGGATTTTGGTCAGAAATGGATCTGTCATGGGCAACTCAGCTGGAATATAAGTGGTGAGGTTTCTTTACCCCTCCCTTGTGGCATAGGCACATTTCCAGGCACACTTGGTAATCAGCTGTTTATGGGGTGCTTTCGCCCTAATGGATTTACGACCTTTCTTCTTGGCCCTGGAAATTTGCTGTCACAAGGTCTCTTTCTCTTCTCTTATGGCCTTGTTTTCACCTAGTATTGTGTTTGATTCCTATTTATTCTTACCCATAAGTATTTCCTCTGGATAGCATCTACTTTACTTGCATACCCACAGACAGTACACTGACACACATTTTATGTACTAGGAGAAAGAACCCCTTCACCGTAAATCCTCTTTTCTGACAATGTTTTCAGTACCTGACTGTTTGTAGACATTCAGAATGATGGTAAATAATTATGATCTGCTGTGATTTTTGAGAACAGTAGCATTATTCCTACTGACAGACAGTCAGAATGGTGGATGTTTCTGTTAGTCATTCAAACATGTTTAGCAACAAACTGATGAAATGGTCTGCCTAAATGTGACTATCATAAAACTTTTATCTACAGTAGTTCAAATGAATTTTAATCTACTGAGGTCATAATATAATATATACAGTACTACTCCATACAATACAGTGTATTATCAGGACATAACTTCACCTTTATTTCTTTCATAGATGCATATTGTAAAAGAATAGCAGTAGTCTCACACCTTAAAAAGCTGTTAAACATTTTCTACAAACTATTTTTATTGCAGAAAACAAACTATTTATGCTTCCACAAATCCAATAATCATTCTAATAAAACAGCACAGTAGTTATAAAAATATAGATAGTAATAGCTGCAGCAAAAATAGTAAAGACTGTAGTAATTGAGAATATATAATACCACAAGGGAATTTCCCCGCCCCCAGGTATAACTATTGAAGTCAATGAGGTTACACCAGGGAAAAATTCAGTCCACAGAGTCAATTCCCTACACAGTCACAGTATAAAAAGGTGCCTATCACAGTTTTTAAACAATCATGTAATTCAGAATCCCAGAATTATTTAAGAGTGCTGAATAGTTTAGCACAGGGGTTCTCAAACTAAGGGGTCGCAAGGTTATTACACACTATTTTTGTGACTAAGGGGTCACAAGCTGTCAGTCTCCACCCCAAACTCCACTTTGCCTCCAGCATTTATAATGGTGTTACATTAAAAACACTTTTGAATATACTTATAGGGGGAGGGGGTCACACTCAGAGGCTTGCTGTGTGAAAGGGGTCACCAGTACCAAAAAGTCTGAGAACCCCTGGTTTAGCACATGCTGAAAAAGTGATTAAAACTTGTTTACAATTTTAATGCAAACAAAGTAAAAGGGCTTTTGTTCAGTCTGAGACAAGAAAAAAGGGTAGGCCATTTTATTACATTTGCATTCTGTGCTATGAAAATAAGGAACAATACTAACAAGAATACATTATTGCCTCCACACTGGGGGCTAGACTAGATGAACTCTCAAGGTCCCTTCCAGCCCTATATTTCTCTGATTTTATTATTTTAACTTTCAATGCTACTATGCCTGGAAGCCTCTGGGCATCTCACCCAAGAATTACTCAAACCAATCTATCACACATAGGAAAAACATTGTGTGGCATTTTCAAAAGTGCCCAAGAGACTTAGGAGCAACAAGTCCCACTGGTTTTCAATGGGACTTATTCTCCTACATCACTTAAACTCTAGAAAATAGCACCCATTGTCTTCTCTGGGTGTAGATGAAGTCCCATCCTCTATTTTCTTCAGTGAAAAGGAGGATACTTGGCTTGCTCCATTAATATTGCAGAATCTTTTACTTACTATACTTGCACGTATACTAATTGTCAGGACCAAAGGGAACTAGTTCATTAGTTTTAAAAGTAACCCCACAGGGGAAATGCAGAAAGGATCCGATTTCAGATACAAGGTAGATCTTTGGGTTCTTTTTCTATTCAGAGTCCTTTGGCTATTACCTGAATGGTGAATGATTAGTATCTACAGTTTCTTAAAGTGAGTCATTTTTTATTTGTGGTTAGTAAGAGAAAGTAATTCATGAAACATTCCAAAATAATGGAGAAGGTTTTTTTTCCCCCCCAAGTGCTACAAAGTGACTCACTTCAGAAGAACGAGGCTTTAGCTAACGACTAAATTTCAAGTAGGTAAAAGTGGAGGGGAACAGTGTAGTAAACAGTGTAAACAGGCCTCAGGCAAAAGGCTTGTCTATACAGTAGGGCAATGCACACTATGGAGTATGATTTCTAGAGCAATGGCTCTCAAGCTTTCCAGACTACTGTACCCCTTTCAGGAGTTTGATTTGTCTTGCGTACCCCCAAGTTACACCTCACTTAAAAACTACTTGCTTACAAGATCAGACATAAAAATACTAAAATGTGTCAGAGCACACTATTACTGAAAAATTGCCTACTTTCTCATTTTAATCATATAATTATAAAATAAATCAATTGAAATATAAATATTGTACTTACATTTCAGTGTATAGTATGTAGAGCAGTATAAACAAGTCATTGTCGGTATGAAATTTTAGTTTGTACTGACTTTGCTAGTGCTTTTTATGTAGCCTGTTGTAAAACTAGGCAAATATCTAGATGAGTTGATGTGCCCTGGGGAAGGCCTCTGCGTCTCCACAGGGGTTCATGTACCCCTGGTTGAGAACCACTGTTCTAAAGTGTACTAATATGTTGGCCATTTATTGGTCCATATAGACACTGCTGGTGAGCACTAAAGGTTCCCTAGTGCACTTTATCTTAATACTAAACCATTACTATGTTAGAAATCACATCCCCATGGTACGCATTATCCTATCGGCACCAACTCCATGGGTGCTCCATCCAAAATAGTGGGTGCTCAGCACCCACCAGCCACAGCTGTTCAGGGCTGCCACAGCCAATCAGCTGTTTGGCAGCGCCCCTGATGAGTTAATCAGGGATGCTGGCAAACAGCTATTCGGCAACACTGCCAAACAGCTGATTGGTAGCTCGTGGAGGGATTTGGGGGAGTGTGGAGAGCAGCGAGCGGGGGTCTCGGGGAGAGGATGGAGCAGTGGCAGAAGGAGGCAGAGTGAGGGTGGGGCCTCGGGGAATGGGGTGGAATGGGGGTGGGGCCTCAGGCAGAGCAGGGATGGAGCATACCTGGAGAAAACTAGAAGTCGGTGCCTACACATTATCCCACCATGTAGACAAGCCCAACAAAAAAAAAAGAATTCTATGCTCTATTCTTTGATATTGATACCTTTACTGGAGATATACTGTAACCTCATCTTCAAATATAGCATTTTTAAGTAGAAACAAGAGAAGGATAAAAAAGCAAGGGCAGACAAGTCATTTACTAAAAAGTGAGAATTTTAACAGGTTGAGGTATACTCTAGGTGAAACCCAGCTGTCCTCCAGATAAACCATAATTCTGTTATTTTGTTTCATGCTATTAGAATTGCAATCAGAAAAATGTTACCAAATAGTATTTATTTCCAGTAGCTCCAACAACATTCTAGCCTTCTTCTAACTAAAGATAAAGGGCTGATCTCAACCCATAAAGGATTTATATTGTAAAGACAGGCAATGGGTAGAAGGAAGCGCCATACACCTTTGTGTTAGCTAATAGAAATACAGACATGCCAATTACCCACATTTACTCCTCAAACATGACAACGTCAACTAGCAAGTTTTTTATAGGCATACAGAAGGACAATACTTCTGAAAGACATCCACCCTAGTGACTCCAGAGCAGTCATTCATTTTATCCACTCTTGTCCTGAAAGGAACATGGTGAAGCCATCTTAGTTACCTGAAAGATGAGTCAATCTTTATTGTCCCCAAATTATCTTCCACATTTCTACAATAAACTGTCAGAGTGGTTGAAATGTTCCTATTAGAAACAGAAGAAAACTTCCATTGTTACAATCTTTCAAGATACTCTTTAAAAGTAATTTTAAAAAAATTAATATTTGAGAAGACAATTATGAAGAACTTTTTGTCTGCCTGCCCAATATTAAATGAAGATATACTCCAACTCATCTTGGCAAGAAGGCAGAATGAAGTATTAAAAAACTAGTTGCTTTGCAGCATGACTGTTAAATGTTAGTTATTTTGGAGTATATCCCTATGTGATACATTTCCTTTGTACTGTGAGGACAACCTCAGAAAGCATGACAACATAATAATGCTAGGGAAGACAACCCTCTTATTATTGCTGCAGGAAATAAAACACAGCTTAATGTCACTAAAGCACATGTCAGAGGAGATGATCATGTGTACAAATGAATCTTCTCATCATGAGCAAAGAACAAAGTACCACCTAAAACTGAATAATAATTATATACAAATCACAAATGGCATCACCATCTGCTAACTGTGTATTATGCTCTCATGCTATCAGAGGGTTTGGTTTACAATTTTTCCCTAAAACTTGCTAAAAGTCTTTTCTTTCTATTCAAGTGACAAATTACAAAGTAGTGTAGCAAGCATTTAGACTGCCTAACAAGGGAAATGCCGGCTCCAATGGGTGTCTCACTACATAGCAATTCCCCAAACTACTCATTATGCCAAGATGATGGCGCAGATGTACACTGGAGACCAACAATAGAGAAAGGCATTTTTGCCTTCCTAATTCAAAATACAGAAACTGAAATTTAAAAAACAAGCTCAGTTCTTGTTCATTATCTGGGATGAGGCATTTATTAATAAAACATTAAAAATTCATGAAAAATCTTCTCCATTTCCTTTAAAATTTTCCTTTGGAGCACATTCCAACATGCATTGTTAGTAAACTGACTTAGATTTTGGCTACAAAATATTTATATTCAATAAATACATATATTACTAATGATCTTCCAATGCAAAGTGAGTTAATGAGATTTGTTTCTTTTGAACTCCTGCCTCTGTCATTTTCCTTTGCTCATGAATGAGTTCCATTTGATTAAAAAAAAAAGAAAAATCTTATAAAGTACAAGTCTGCATTCGTCAAAAGACACAATACAAAAAAATCAAAATATTAATCACACATGAATATACTTTAAAAAAAAAACCCAATTCTGCTAGAAAGGCTCATACTACAGACACAGTTAAGTGTTGAAAAAATATTGGGCCATCTTTTAATGAGCATTTATCAAAAAGAGTAATTTAGAAATTTGACAAAAAATAGAATCTAGAAATATACAGAAAAATAAAGCATTACAGATAACATTTATTTAACAAAGATGTACTTTATCAGAGATTTCAACATCTGCATCCAGTTCTTCACCTGCATGAAGGAAGTTCTGTTTTCTTATTGAACCGATACAACAGAAAAGGCTTTTTCTTATTACAATCAAGAAAACAGGAAAAGATAACATTAAGCTCCTGTGGATTTAACAGAGAACTGTTTTCCTCTCTACATCGTTTATCTAGAAACTGCTTCATGACCTCGAATGCCCTGATTTTAGTAGACTGTATATAGGGAGGTATGTTATCTTTCCTTCTTTATGCCATACAATTACATTGTGGTTGTAGATAGACTAAAATTTTTCTTCTCTGTATCATACAAGTAATTGTTTTCTTACCTGTACAATGCAATCATAACTTTTACATACATATTCATATATGCTATTTATATACCAGATAAGCAACTGGCAATTCTTGCTGGACTTAGGACAAGTTTATGATAAAACTTGGGAAAGAGAAAGTAGCTTTAGGTTTTCAGATCTTACATATATAGTTGACACGAAGGAAGGCAAGCTCCTTTAAAAAGAGATGGCAGCTTACGTGCCAGAAAATCTGATTTCTAGACACAAGAGGTAGGATTCTTCTTCCTGACATGGTCCTTCAATATCACTGCAGCTGCATAAAGGGACCTTAGAAACCTTCATAGAATCATAGACTTTAAGGTCAGAAGGGACCGTTATGATCATCTAGTTTGACCTCCTGCACAATGCAGGCCACAGAATGTCACCCACCCACTCCTGTATCAAACCTGTGTCTGAGCCACTGAAGTCCTCAAATCATGGTTTAAAGACTTCAAGGTGAAGAGAACCTTCCAGCAAGTGACCCATGCCCCACGCTACAGAGGAAGGCAAAAAAAAAAACCCAGGGCTTCTGCCAATCTGCCCTGGAGGAAAATTCCTTCCCAACCCCAAATATGGCGATCAGCTAAACCCTGAGCATGTGGGCAAGACTCACCAGCCAGACATCCAAGAAAGAATTCTCTGTAGTAACTCAGATCCCACCCCATCTAACATCCCATCACAGGCCATTGGGCATGTTTACCACTAGTAGTCAAAGAAGAATTAATTGCCAAAATTAGGCTATCCCATTATACCATCCCCTCCATAAACTTACCAAGCTTAGTCTTGAAGCCAGATATGTCTTTTGCCCCCACTGCTCCCCTTGGAAGGCTGTTCCAGAACTTCACTCCTCTGATGGTTAGAAACCTTCATCTAATTTCAAGTCTAAACTTCCTGATAGCCAGTTTATATCCGTTTATTCTTGTGTCCACATTGGTACTGAGCTTAAATAATTCCTTTCCCTCCCTGGTATTTATTCCTCTGATATATTTATAGAGAGCAATCATATCTCCCCTCAGTCTTCTTTTGGTTAGGCTAAACAAGCCAAGCTCTTTGAGTCTCCTTTCATATGACAGGTTTTCCATTCCTCAGATCATCCTAGTAGCCCTCCTCTGAACCTGTTCTAGTTTGAATTCAAACTGATCAGGGAAGAATTCATCCACCACCATATAAACTGAGTAAGATAGCCACAAGCTCTGGCTTAAGGTGCATAGACAGTGCAATGAAAGACCTGCAGCACACTGCAGCTGACCTGGGTCAGCTGACTTGGGCTCAAGGGTTATAAAAGTGCAGTGTACATGTTTGGGCTGGGGACTGAGCTCTGAGACCCCGTGAGGGAGGAAGGTCTCAGAGGCCAGGCTCCAGCCCAAGCTCAAGCCCAAATGTCTACACTGCTACTTTTAGTTGCACAGCCTAAGCTCTAAGAGCCTGAGTCAGACATACCTTCAAAGATCACCTTAGGCCCTTAGCACCTGGGCTGCTAGTTTTTTGCTGCTTCTCCCAGGGGTGCAGCACAAAATTGTGCCCAACTGCAGGACCAGGGTAATTAGCCCCAACCCTGTAAGGGCTTGTCACACATGGAACAGTAAGAACCACAAGTTATCACACTGAAATTAATGAGATACTTACATGCTTAAAGTTAAATAAACACAAACAAATTTTTGTATGATTATGGCCTGTGTATTCTTATGTCCTTGTCTAGCACAATGAGAACTCAATCCTGATTTTGTTAGAGTGCGTAGTTAGAGAAAAGCTGTTGAAGAAGCATGTTTTACACAAGAACTGCACAAGCAGCTATAATTTGATCTAACTGACCTTTGGTGGGAATAGCAGCAAAAAAAAAAAAACACACACCACTAGCATGGAGGAAAATTAACCATTGGACCAGAAGACAATCATATATAATTTATATGCAAGTCAACTGAGAAGCAGCAGTGCTGGCTTAATGTTCATCTCCCCCCTCCCAGCTACACAAACACATGCTCTGTATGTACTTCAACCATTTCAAACAAGAGCACGCAGAATTTTATAACCTTCCTGGCAGCATTTAGGATGCAATCATGCTTTTATGACAAACACTGATAGCACTCTTAGAAATCACAACAGCTGAGAAGTGAAGGTCAAAAAATCAACACAATTTCTGTCCAACATTTATAGTGTGTGTGTGTGTGTGTGTGTGTGTGTGTGTGTGTGTGTGTGTGTGTGTGTGTGTGTGTGTGTGTAAAACCAAGATCAATTTGCTTCAACAATGATGCATAAGTTCTCTGTCTCTGATGATGCACTCCATGAAATGTTACAGTCACAACAGTGCACAGTGATATTAAGGAGTTTTCTTACTGTACATTTTATTGCAGCAGTCAGATTAACATTGCCTTTATGCTCCTGGGGGGGGGTCTGGTGTTGAAAAGCTAAAATGGGAACTTTCATCATTACTGGACCCCATTGAAATAACCACTATTACACACAAGATCAAACCTGTATTTAGCACTTTCCTGTATTCCTGTTCTTACCCATGACAGAGATATTTGCATATAAACACAAATGACTCTTCTAATCAGCCTTCTCCTCCTGGCATGTTACAATGCAGTGTTTGAGACTTCTGCAGTGATAAATTCAATACTAGGGAGTGTTTAGTGAATTGGCATTTATTTGGTGGCTCTGACGTCCAGAGTAGCCTCCAATTCCAGGGACAGATTCATATCTACTGGGCCGTACAAACACCTACAGGAACAAGTATCCCAGGTACAGAGTCACAATGTGAATGATTAGCAAAAGAAGGTTTAATCCCCTAAAAGAGGAGCTGCTTCCCCACTCCATGACAGCAAACGAAGAGGCAGAATATGCTTATGAGGCAAGACAGAAATTTAAGAGATTTGGCAAGTAGCGAAGGTGAAAATACACTCAGTGATAATTGAAGGCTAATAGTCTTTGCCTAGCAATTTAATCAACAGCTGATCTGATTCACATAAAAGGAGAGATTGAGCACGTAAAAATGGAGGGTTGAGTGTTACTTTGAATTGGGCAAAAGCACTTGGCCTATACTGTGTCTCAAGATCGTCATGGTAAAGTTTATTTATGGGAGCAGACTAGTGATCTGGCTGTAAAATATCCACATTGTTTCCTCCAAATATAATCTTCCTCAATCTAAGCTGTACTTTTGTGTTGTTAACCTGACCTATGTGAAGAACATAACAGACATTAGTACATGTGTAAGGAAGTCCCACATAGAAAACTAACTTACTGCTGCACATCAGTACCTGATTGTATCCTTAAATGCAGTTTCCCCTTTCTAAAGGGGGTCTATGCATATGTACAGACCTTTGTAAGGAGATTTAGACACTTCTTTCATTAAAAATATCCAAAATAGTTTTAATCTGTTGATCTTCAGGGAACACTGCTTCCTGAGTTCCTCTGGCAGGGAGTCTGACAATTTGGCCATGGATTGCCAGATATTAAAATCATAGCGGCCAAGCAAGGCCTGATGGTTAGCCACTCTCAGCTGGAGGTAGAATAAATGTTTCTACCAAAGAGATCAAGCTTCTTTGCCTCCTTATTCTTAGGCGCCGATCCCAGTTGCCTGTGTTTATCATGCTCATTGGCTGCCAACACAACCAGTGAGCTTGGGGTGGGACAGGTATAAAGATATTCCAAACCTTTAGCGGGAATATAGTATTTTCTTTCCACCCACTTAGAGATGGATGGCAGGGAGGAGGGTATCTGCCACAGGGCCTTGATTAGTTTCATCACTCCCTTGGGTACTGGCAATGCCACCCTGGACGGGGTTGCTGCACTTAATACACTGAACAGGGAGCCTGAGGGCTCTGCCAGCTCCTCAGCTTCCAGCTCCAGGTTTGATGCTACCCTCTTCAAAGGTTCCTGGTGGGCCCTTGTATCATCCTGGGGAACCACATGAGAAGGAGTCCCGGCGCTGGAAACCTCCATCTGGCGAGGAGGAGGCAGCAGGTACAGGTGGGTCTGCCAACTCCACCACTTCTGCTGGGGAGCCTCGACCTTGGCCAAGCCTGGGGAGTTTGCTCCGACTCCGCATCCAACTCAGGGGGGCGGGCAGGAGATCATCACCAACCGTCTTTTGGATGACCCTGAGACTGACCGATGTCCCTGCAACAGATGGGGAAACCCCCAGGGCTTCCATAGTTGCCAGGGGGCTGGCCACTGGCCCTGGGGCTATGCAGATACTGGTGCCCCAGAGGGGAATGCCAATGACCCTGGTGGGTGGCCTGGGCTTGCAGGCAGATCTTACTCCTCACTCTCCAAGCCTGAGGAAGAAGAGACTCGTCCGGGAGACCAGGCTGGTACCAAAGCCGCCTGTCTACCCTGTTCTCATAGACCTTCTCCATGGATCTCCAACGGTGACCTGTACCAGGAAGACGGCTCTCCGTGCCACGCCTCTGGTAACCAGTGGCAGCATTTGGCAGATCAGTGACGGTACTCTGGCAATTGATGCCTCACGCTTTGAGAGCGGTGCTGCTCCACGCCGCAAGTATGGATATCAACTCAGCCACTCCTGGAATCAGCGCTGGGACTCTGGGGACTGGTGACATTCCTCCACAGGTCTGCACCAGACAGTCAGTGATCGGCACCAGGATCCTGGGAAACACTGCCTAGACCCAACCACACCAGCCACATCATCAGAGGCTCATTCACCTGCACATCTACTAATGTGATATATGCCATCATGTGCCAGCAATGTCCTTCTGCCATACCACTGAGGAAAAAAGCTTCCGGCACTGGTGCATATGGCAAGCGCACACACCTACAATAGAATGGACATGAGCAAGCATTCAAGAAAAATCTTACATGTTTTCCCAGGATCACTGGATACCACCATAGTTTTTGTCTTGTCCACATTCAACTCTAGACCATATTCTTTGCCATATTCATACATAATCTCTACTAATTTAGTGAGTCCTTCTTCTGAATCAGCAAACAGCACTGTCATCTGCATAGCAAATGTTACTCACCCTTTTCCATTCATCTTCATACCTTCTGTTTTTTTTCAATTAATCACACTCACTGTAAATGTTGAATAAACTAAGTGAAATTATATCACCTTGTCTAACTCCACTCTTGATCTCTATTAGATCATCACTTCATCACCGGAGACTAGAGGAGAGGTGGGCAAAAGGAGATAATCCTGACACTGAAATAGAAGGTTGGGTGAGTGAGGATACCATTTTGTTTTACCTTCTCCTTCCTCCTCCTCCTCCTCGCACAGCTTGTCTCTGCTTTTTCTGCAAAAAGTGAAGCAGCCAGAAGAGGCAGTTACAGGGCAGGCAGAACAGAACCACCTAGCCTCCAGAAGATCATATCCAAGGCTCCAAACCTTTCAAATCTAGCCTTGAAGAGCAACAATCTGCACCAAGCCCCCTTTCTCTCATGAAGCCTTGCTGTGATATGTCCAGGATAGCCTGTGATACACATACCATGGGAGAAAATTTGGAGGAGGCATTTTTAGGGAAGGGTATCAAGGCACGTGTACAAATGACACCTACCCAGAATAACCAGAAGGAAGTTCTGCCCCTTTGCCAAGAAAAGTTGTGTGGTTAGGTGAGCGACAGAGTATGTTAAATGAGGAATGCAGCATGTGTGCTAAGGAACAGCATGAATCCTAAAGAACAGCAAGGAACACAATTGTATTAGAAAAAAAGAACAGGAGTACTTGTGGCACCTTAGAGACTAACAAATTTATTTCAGCATAAGCTTTCGTGGGCGCTCATGAAAGCTTATGCTGAAATAAATTTGTTAGTCTCTAAGGTGCCACAAGTACTCCTGTTCTTTTTGCGGATACAGACTAAAACGACTGCTACTCTGAAATTGTATTAGAGTAAGTCATGGACAGTCTGTCAGGTTATTGGGGTCAATGTATTTTAGTAAACATTTACTGTACACCAGGTGTTTCTATATAGTCAAAAAGTACTTTAATATCTCTCCCATAATAATTTCAATACACACACTTTGTAATGCCTATCTTACAAAACAACAAAAGTGGAAATGTTAATTAATAGTTGGCAAAATCCTGGTGAACTCCATAAAAAGCTGCTAGTTGTTTATTATATTTATCTTCTTGCATATATATTATAGTTTGGGAAGAAGAGTTTTGGTCAATTTCATGATAGTAGGATTTTTAAAATTGTAAATTTCATGATTTCAGCTATTTAAATCTGAAATGTCACGGTGTTGTAATTGTAGGGATCCTGACCCAAAAAGGAGCTTGGGTGGGTGTCCACAAGGTTATTGTAGGGGGATGTTGCAGTTCTGCTACTCTTACTTCTGGGGTGCTGCTGGCGGCGGCGCTGCCTTCAGAACTGGAGAGCGGCGGCTGTTGTGCCGACTTTTCAAAGTGCCGAGTGGTGCTTGACCCCTGGCTCTGCCCCAGGCCCTTCCCCTACTCCACCCCTTCCTCCAAGGCCCCACCACTTCCCACCCCAACCCCGCCCTGCCCCCTCCCCCAAGTGCACCACGTCCTCGCTCCTCCCCCCTCCCTCCCAGCTTCCTGCATACTGCGAAACAGCTGTTTGCGGCAGGCGGGAGACGCGGGGAGGGACGGAGAGGCACTGATCCGCAGGGCCTGCTGGTGGGGTGGGAGGAAACACTGGAGAGGGGGAGCTTATGGGGGGCTGCCAGTGGATGCTCAGCACCCACTATTTTTCCCCATGGGTGCTCCACCCCTGGAGCACCCAGAGTTGTTGCCTATGGGTGGCATGGTACGGCATGGTATGGGTGGCATGGCTACTTCTGTGCTGCTGCTGACGGGGCGCTGACTTCAGAGCTGGGCAGCTGGCCAATAGCAGCCGCTCTCCGGCCACCCAGCTCTGAAGGCAGCACAGAAGTAACGGTGGTAATACCACAAAGTATCTAAATTAACCTTGTGATCCCCCTGCAACTACCTTTTGGGTCAGGGCCCCCAATTTGAGAAACGCTGGTCTCAGTGAAATCTGGTCTTTTGTGTGCTTTTACCCTATACTATACAGATTTCATGATCTGTGGTGCATTTTTCACAGCTGTGAATTTGGTACGGCCGTAATTATGAGTCAGGCCAAAAAAATTGTCTTATTTGGAGAACAATCTTTTCTGAGCAAATGATTCAGCAGCACACAACAATCTTGGCTCAGCAACACATACACTGCCTATTGTATTTTCTTGTGGCATCACACATATGGTTCATAAAAAAATTGTTCCCTCCCAGTAATTTCAAGAACACCTATTGTTTACGGAAGGTACTGTATACTCCACAGGAAGTGTACAGTCACAGACATAAACCACTGAAGATTCAGACTCACTTGCTTCCAATACCTGACCCAGTAATTAATAGACATTTGCAGAATTAATATTCTCGCTGTGCCGCAAACAGAAAAGGATAAATCAGTGATCCTATTGCTCTGCTCAACAACTCTGAGTATCAACTTGAAATATAAGCCAAGGTCAGAGGGGTCTTTCTAAAATATTCATTTTGATTTATTTATTCATAAAATCTTGTTAAGGCTCTGGCTTGCCATAATTACATACATTAGGATGGCAAAAATAAAATTTCAGGGGGTATTTTGACCTCAAACATAATAAATAATTATTCTCATCCTCATGATTACAGTAGTTTACAGGATGTAATTTAAGGTCCTTCTAAATTAAAATAATCATGAAGAGCTCCTGAATAGATAATGCTGAGGCAAAACTACTGTATTGTATGACCCAGTATTCAAATCAACCCTGAGTAAGAGCTGCTGGGACTCTGGTACAGCATATAGCTATAGATTGTCCTTTCAGAAGTGGGTGGATGGTCATGGTTAGCTGTTTCTCATATGTTGGGAAATTAGGGAGGATGTTTATTACCTTTGGGGAAATTATGAAAAAGTAGGTCAGGTACCACAACTGTAAGCAGTCAGGCTGCTTGAGGGGGAAGGAGGATGCACGAGAGGAAATTCAGTTTTTCCAGGCACAGGCAAATTGAGGCTTTGGCAGCTGCAATGTGTTCAGATCCCAAAATGCTTTTCAAAGGCTACAGAAAATAAACCTTGTCACGGTAGCAGAATCCATCTGTGTCATTCTCCAGCCGCCATTAACAATATTTGTATTTTGAGAGTCATTTGTATATCTTTAGCAGACACTTTCCTTAACTTTTTTTTCCTTCTTTTACTGCACGTCCCAATACTGTGCAACTTTCAGGATGATGCAGTCTATAGATCACATGGGATTTTGCATAATATGACTAATATTTCTGTAATAAGGAATAATTACTATGTTAGCTAACACTGGTAGCATAAAATGCAATGTGTTTTATACAGACTATACAACAAACAACTGGTCATGGCAAATCCCAGAGCTGTAATTCCGCCAGGCTGTTCTGGTGATGTCAAACTACAGAAGCAACACTTGAATTAGGTGGTTTGTAATCAACTCGCTAGGAACATTTTGAAAATTATTTCAACTTGCTATCATTAGAACCTCCAACTACTTTTTTTTTAAATTTACCTTGTAGGGGTTTTCCCCCACTGTTGCAGCAGCTCTCCAGCTTCCCTTTTCCAAGAAGCTAAAGCAGTCACAGGGCAGACAGACAAAGAACCACCTCTCTGAAGTGTTTTACTAAGTTGGAACACTTCTACGGCTGCCCTGCTTCAGGGATAGGATCAAGGGAGATGAAGTTCAGAGAGCACTTTTTGAGGCATGGTCTTGAAAGCTGCTTACAAGCAGCAGAAAGGAGTGTCACCGGGTTGGGAATTTTTCTTCTTTTTTTGAAGTTTGCTGTAAAAGTTGACAGTGTAAGTGAAAAAGGGAGCCTGAGAGGAGCTGGAGCTGCTGCTGCATTAGAAGGTCTCTTTTTAGGGAGAAAATGGCTCTTCTAGCCAGCTGGTGAACTCTGCATTCTCCTTTAGCCTTGGCAACTCTGGCAACTCAGTCCATCTCCCACAGCCACTCTACCATGATGGCGAGGAACAGGACCTAAAGGGGCTCATGGTACCAGTGCTGGAAAGGATGTGGAGAGGGAGTGCTGATAGGAGCTGAAATCATCAATGATGGATTTGCTGATGTACTATTACCTTTCCTGGAGGCCAGACAACATCCATGACCACAGGGCAAGAGCGTCCTGGTTGTTGCACAGGTCGGAAGTAACATCTTCCCACTGTTCCCAGCAGTGCAACCTCCCGCTTTGCTGCCCCAGCGCTGGGGTTATGTGCAATGGCTCATTGAGGTTGGTTGGGGGAGACACTTGCCAGCGGCAGCTTCAACATCTCTCACCTCCCTTCCTGGCACTGGGCAAGTGATGCGAGACTAAGTCAAAGATCTTAGGTTTATATATTTGAAAAAGGAAAAGTAATAACAGGAAGGGTAAGATTAAAAGGGAAATCCAGTCAGTTATTTAAAAAAAACAGTTAAAAGTAATTTCAGGTTCTAAACCTGCTCCTAGTTCCCCATGACGAACTTTTCAGCTTTACAGTCAAGTTGTCCTGTTTTTACTACTGCTGTCAATTAATTGCAGTTAACTCAAGCAATTAACTTAAAACAAATTAACTCGATTAAAATATAAATCATAATTAATTGCAGTTTTAACTGCACTGTTAAACAATAATAAAATACCAATTGAAATTTATTATAAATATTTTTGGATTTTTTTTTTACATTTTCAAATATATTGATTTCAATTACAACACAGAATACCAAGTGCACAGTGCTCACTTTATATTATTATTTTTTATTACAAATAGTTGCACGGTAAAAAAGATAAACAAAAGAAATAGTATTTTTCAATTCACCTCATACAAGTACTGTAGTGAAATCTCTTTTGTGAAACTGCAACTTACATATGTAGATTTTTGTTACATAACTGCACTCAAAAATAAAACAATGTAAACATTTGGAGCCTACAGGTCCACTCAGTCCTACTTCTTGTTCAGCCAATCACTAAGACAAACAAGTTTGCTTACATTTACCGGAGATAATGCTGCCTGCTTCTTACTTATGTCACCTAAAAGTGAGAACAGTCATTCGCATGGCACTGTTGCAGCCAGTGTTGAATAGTACTTACATGCCAGATGTGCTAACATTCGTATGCCCCTTCATGCTTTTGCCAACATTCCAGAGGACATGCTTCCATCCATGTCCACTGGAATGGTGGTCCAAGTATGAAGGAGCATACAAATGTTTAGCATATAAGAAGCGTGCAGCATTATCTCATAAATATAAACAAACTTGTTTGTCTTAGAGATTGGCTGAACAAGAAGTAGAACTGAGTGGACTTGTAGGCTCTAAAGTTTTACATTGTTTTGTTTTTGAGTGCAGTTATGTAAAAAAAAAATGTACATTTGTAAGTTGCACTTTCACAATAAAGAGATTCCATTACAGTACTTATCAGAGGTGAACTGAAAAAAACACTTTTCATTATCTTTTTTACAGTGCAAATATTTGTAATCAAACAAAGTGAGCAATGGACACTTTGTATTCTCTGCTGTAATTGAAATCAATAGATTTGAAAATGTAGAAAACATCCAAAAATATTTAAATGGCATTCTATTAACAATGCGATTAAAACTGTGATTAAATCACACAGTTTTAATCCCATGATTAATCACGATTATTTTTTACTCATTTGAAACCCCTATTTTAGAAAAATGTTTTTTCTTTCTCTTCCTGCTATATGGAAGACCCAAACAGACGACAAGGGAAACTGGATTAATGGACTACAAAGAGGAACTACCCAAAACAGATATATGGAAAAAATAGGAAAATATTTCCCTTCTATTCACTTTTGGTTCTAATAGTTGTAGGTATTACTTCTAACAAAAGTAGTGCAGAACTGCAATTGTTTTCAGATGATAATGATGCCCCTTGAATCAACACAAATATTCAAGTTAAGGCTTTCAGAGTGTCTTCATTCATATTTGTGCATCTGCGTTTTGTACATATGCTGTAGGTCCATCTCTTAATCTCTGCTACACAATTTTAAAAGTCCACACCCAAAGTGACATTTCTTTTTCCAGTTATGAGATGGTTAAAGTCTGGTCCATGACATGTAACATGACAATCTGAGACTTCAGCACAATAAGGTGAGTTATAGACTTGGAGGATGGAAAAATACAAAATGTCACAGCTTTTCCTTCAAACCAGACTCTTAACATTATTTAAGGCTTGAGATTTGATTTGCTTTTACCTTAGCACAGCATTTTTAACCCTGACCCTTGAACTTGTTTTAAAATGGTCTGTGAAAAATTTGGATATTTCACTGACTGAAGCTGAAGTTCAGATGATGGCATCCGACCACATAAACAAGAAAACCTTGGTTTCCATGGCTCCAGTATCTCAAGATAGCTCCTACAGCATGGGAGTAAGGAGAGGGAGGGGCGAAGGAATGCAGACTTCTTGTAATATTCTCCAAAGGCAGAAAAAAATTGTTTAAACAATTTAGCTAATCCTGGACAAATCTAGAAGGGGCTTTGCAAAGCCTTCCATAAGTAGGATAACTACTTGGTATCAAATGAATTAGAGGGAGGAACTAATGTATGACGACTTTATTATACGATCCTTTATACAGCTGGCATATTCTATGATATCCTTTAAAAATAATCTGTGATTGAACATGGGTTAAAACATTTTAAAAACTTATCTGTTTCTAAATTCTAGCTTCTCTGGGGTCTTGGTATGCAGAATTTGCTTTGCAAAATGTATGGAGCAATGTCCTGTTTTAATATGCACTTGTGTTTTCTGGAGCCTCATCCACAAAGGTTAACTTATTCCACAGACATTACATCTAACTGCTACCCAATTTAATTAAAACACATCTGTGATGGGGTTTACACACCCCACACTATGGCAGAGACAAGGGAAGCGCTGGAGCAGTATGGGACCAGGGAGGCCCCACCCCCAGGCAAGCATGCTCCTGTGAGAAGACCAGAATAAAGGGTGTTTCAGCAGCCCGAGGCGAGTGAGGGGAGAAAGAAGACCATTTCCTGGAGGAGCACCACTCTGCAGCAATAGGCAAGGAAACTTCCACAAAGGGACTTGGCCTGGAGTCTCGCCCCCACCCACCAGGCACTCCCCAAGAGGGAGGGAGAACTGTGGACAAGGACTTGAGAAGGCATTGGCCCTAGACTGTGGGGGATTAGAAATAAGGACCCTAAGTCCAATGTGAGTGCACCACAAATTGAGACACTGTGGTGGTAGGAACTGGCCCAGGGGAAGGTGAGCAAGTGGACCAGCCAAACTTAGGCTGGTTCATGCTGCTTCACTTACTGTCCCCTCCCCCACAACCCATCATAGAGCTATGCTCCTGGCCCCAAGCAGGGAAGGGCTAAGGATTACCATCAAAGAGGCCAGTCCAGCTACGACCTCATCCAGAGGGTAGACACACCATGAACTCATAGAAAAGCTGGAGTCGGAGGCCTAGACCAACAGGCCTGCTGACTGAACAAATCACCCCACGATGACATCACATCTATAAGGCAAGTAATACTAATTCAGAATCCTGTAGAGCATTCTACACTTTAAAATATTTTCTGAGTTCAGTCCAGTTGTGATTCTAAATATACAAGTAGCTTAATAAGTAAGAAAGTCCTATTTTTACACAGGCACTTTTCACAGTAGAACCAAACTGTAAAAAATAGATAAAACGCAAACATATGATTTTACAGTGAAATCTTAATAGAGGAAAATAAAAAGGTAGTTGAGATTCTGAATATCATTCCTTTTATCTGAGATTTTATCAGAGTAAGGATGTCTCACAAAAAGCAATAATTTCCAGCTTCATTCTCCGTTTAATATATCCTGCATTGTTTTATTTCTTTTTTCTAGATATGTATTATGCTACATCCAGAGTTGTGAATTGTTTCTCTGTCTGTAAAACAGGAATATTTTCCCATATTTGTAATGCACTTTGATATCTTCAAATTAAAAACATTTACATCATAAAATAGTATTTTTGTAGCATACGACTCTTTTCTGCTGTGCTTTATTAATTCATGCCTACTGACCCTTCTTTTAATCACATTTTCCACTGTGTCTACTTTATTCTATAAACCTTTCCAGACTCCATTTTTAGTCAGATGGTACATGAATAGAACTAACTTTTGGTTCTTAATCTTTATTGGATGTTTTAAAAACATTTATTTAAATAAGTATTCAGTGAGTATCAAATATTCCTGCTACATCTAGCAAGATTTCAAGATAACAAATACAAGCCCTTATCCTGAAAACACTCACATACATTTCCATAATTCATATGTGACTTACATGTTTGTGCGCCATATGGAGTACAGTAAAAATAATAGTTTACATCATTGTAACTAGCCAAGGATTCCAACTTTTTGAAAAGTAGTATTCCTCCCTGTATAAACCAGCTCTTCATTATTGGTACACTGAAATTTCTGAAATCCTTTCAGCGATTCAGACCTTTTCAGATGTCCATTGTTATGGGATGCACAAAAATTTCACATGAAGAAATAATGTGCAAAAAAAAACTAGATTTATAATAAGTGGAATTGTGCTTGAATCCAGTGGAGAACTTTCCTTTTGTTTCAATAGCACATTCTCTGTTACATATTTTCCTATTACTTTTATAGTTTACACAATTATAGGTATGCTCAGCATATTCTATCACATCTCTGATATGTTTCTATTTCATTTATTTAGTCCAATAAAAAGTAAGAAATAGTCTTGTATTCTCGTATAAATAATGTTGATGATTTTCAGGCATGTTGCAAAAGCCATTTATGAAATGGGTGTCCTGGTGGGGTAACGGGACTGTTTTGCTGCTTTGATTTATTGGCTAGTTGGGTTAATTAATTATGGGCCTAATTCAAAGTTGAAGGACTTTGGAATAACTCACTGACTTCACTGGGCTCTGGATCTGGCTCTATTTATATATGATCAGTTTGACTATTGGGTGGTCATCATACAATCGAGCTTTATGTATTATAATGGGGTTTTACTGATTATTTAAATATAAAGAAATTAGATTTATTTTTATATTCTTTTTATTAATGCACAATATTTTTTAGCACTAGTGGTTCAAAATTTATTTTGTTTTAATCTTCTGGTATTTTATATGCTGCATCCCATGCATGACTTGGTCTGTTTTCACAATGTCCATGTTTGTATAATTTATTCATATATTTTCCCTTAACTAGACGTCCCTTATTTTGTGCTACATGCAAACTTTCACGTATACATCGTTCCTTAAGGTGGCATTAGCACGCCATTTCAAATAAAATCTATACAAGCTGCATAAGGTCAAACATCTGCTTCCTGAGTTTGACTTTATTGGTAATTCAGATAACAGTAAAAGAAGACTAAAACCAGCCTACATTTTCTCCCAAAGCCCAACCATTCTTAGGATCTCCTGTAAGATGTCCCTTCTTTCCTCTGACCAGAGGGTGGGGACACATCCCTCAGAACCTGGTAGAATTAATAGGCTATATCTACCATTTTGAATCAGCAGAACATACCCATTAGCAGCAGTTGGAACCCTGCATTAAAAGTAACAGAGTGGTTTAACAGAAGAGCCAGCATTCCTGCCACACACACTCAACAAGGTTACTTTTTATTTGTTTGCTATGTCTACACAAAGTTGTTGCTTTTTGTAAAAAACTCATTTAGAACTTCAGGTTCTGTTTTTCAAGATTCTTTTCCCAAAATATAAGAAACGGTTTCTCAGATTAGAGAGCATGAGAAATAACAAATTAGCAAGACAGAGTCAACTCATCCTTATTTAGCTATTCAAATTTTTGAGAAAACCTTATTTCTATGCTGTCTGTAATGGGGTCACTCATTGGCTAACCATTGACACAGAGCTTTTTGACACAGTACTGTTACTGCTCAGTACATCTTCTGGCTATCTAATCTTTCGCAGGGTGTGACAGGAGCTTCTGGGAAGCTCCTTTACACGGTCATTTCACTGTCACATTTTCATAAACACCCCAAATGCTTGCCTCTCTCAAAAGATGGGATAATAAAAAAGGCAGAGCAAATTAACATTCATTTACAATTAGCCCCCTAGAGACCATCAGTAACACATATCTGGTCATGGCTCCAATGCTGGAATAGGAAATTACATTCTACTGTGCATCTGCGGTCAGCTTTAACAGCAGATAGTGCAATGTTTTTTCAGAAGAGTGATAGTCTCCATTAGTGCATGCGCATGCGCGCACACACATACACACAGCAAATCCATTGAAATACATAGCTGCCATCAGTAGAACACAGCTACAAAGAAGCCTGTATCAGTACGAAAGATTTGTTTCTTGTGCTCACTAGCGAACATGGATATGAAGAGCCATGCTAAAAGAGACAAGTTAAGGTGCAGTGTTAATATGTGAAGTCACATACAATTTGAAATGTTGTCTAGTCTACGGCCCTCCGCCCATAGCAAGCAAAGGTGGCAGTATGTCACTTTTATGCCCTCTGAGGCCAGTTTAGCCTCAGCACAACTTGGAACAACGTCAGAGATGCTCTAATATGTACCCGTCTACAACAGCCCCATCAGGCTGCAGCCCGAGCTGTGAGACCCTCCCACCTTGCAGGGTCCTGGAGCTCAGGCGCCAGCCCAATTCCAAAACATCTACATCACAGCTACAGAGCCCTTTAGCCTGAAACCTACGAGCCCAAGTCAGCTGGCATGGACCAGCCAGAGGTGTCTAATTGCACTGTAGACATACTCTGAGTGACCTGGGGATTTTCCTTACAATAGGAGAATCCCCAGGTAGCAGATGACCTGCCTTTCCAGCTTTTCTGTTCCATTAGAGCAGCACAAAGCAGTCTTGGGGGATAGTAGGTGGCTTGAAGATCTGACGCTATATATTCAGGGGGATTAATTCTCTAGTCAAGTTATTAAATTGGCTATGCTGTAATTAGTTTTAAAACAGTCTTTTTAAATATTCTTTACAAATATATTCCAAGCTCAAGAATCTGGAAAAAGAAATATTCTGTACTTTAAAGAGGATACATTTATTGTTAGCGTAGCTGCATTACTATTACCTTACAGATCTGTGTGTTCCATTATGAGCTGGAACTTAGTGTTGAGAAGTAAAACAGGAAAGCAAAGGCATATTCTACTGAATATAGCTGCTTTGATTAATTATTAAACCACTGATACATACTTGGTACTTGAAATGGCTTTTCAAAGGGTCCAGTGTTCCCATTAGTAGATTAACTGCTACTCTTGGCAGTTGGCAACTATTACTTGCAACAATGACATGCTTAAAGTATGTGAATAGCTTCCACTAAGGCTACTTAATTTACTTGGGTTTTTTTCAATACCGATTTCCTCCAAAGCTTTAAGTGTGTTTTCTCTGTGTTACAACAGATCTCTGCCCTCTCCGCACCCAATACCTTGCCTATGTTAAATTATCAAAAAATGTTGTCTCAATCTTCTACATCCATTTACTCCTGGGGGAATTCTGCGCCACTGTGCATGTGCAGAATTTATGTCCCCTACCAATTTCTTTGCTTCCCTGAAGAAAACTGACTTTCTGACAAGGAAGCAAAAAGAAGCCACAAGAGTGGTGATATGACCCTCCCCAGCAGTATGTTTTGGGTGCCCAGGGCAGCTGGCAGAGAGGTAAATCACTGTGAGGTATGGGGTGGGACTGGGGAAGACCCAGCTGGTGACTCCTACCCTGCACCAGATTCAGCTGCTAGCCCCAGCTTTGCGGAGGAGGACAGGACTTCATCTTCCCCTGCACAGCATCCAGGGCCATGCTGTTCTCCAGATAGGCAACATATAGGAGAAAACACACTCACTTGCATGTATGTTCTGTAGCATGAGGATAAACACAAAGAAAGCAACAACTAGAGAAATTCCCAAGCAGGAAGATCGTCTCTTTGTTAAGCTCCCCACTGCAACACATCCTGGTCCTCTCTGGAAACTACAGAGGACCAGGAACTCTATAACCATTCCACATCTCCTTTTCTTTATAATAAAAGATTAACACTTAAATTACAGGTGAGTATGCACAGTCCCCCACCCAAAAGTAAACTTCAAATTCCCTCAAACTATTTACCACTCTGCCTTATCAATTACCTTTAAATAGCAGTCCTGATTACTATTCTAAAGATCAAGACCTGGGGGATGAGGGAAGGGGGGGTGAGAACCAGGGTCTCACTTTCAGTTGACTTTATGCACAGAGTTTCCTGTGGAGGGAGCTCACTTCCTGAGAGAGTACCTGGAGTTCTAAGATCCTCTCCTTCTTGTGTTGGGAAACATTGAAGATTAACCAACGTCCTCCAGAGAGGTCGTTTTGGAGTCTCTCTGAGGTAGGATCTGGAAGTTTCTGCCAAGTTCCAAACAATTCCAAGTGATTGGCAGCTTTTGAGACAAACTTTGTTCCCTGTATCTCAGTTCAGGTAGTGCTTTTGTTCTGTGGCAAACTGAGGCCCATTATCAGATATAGGACGTCAGGAACTTGCAAATACTGACTTTAGTACCTGGTTGACCTGTGCCGATGAAGCATTCGTAAGTATGGCCAAGTCAATATATCTGGATAAGTAATTGACTACAATAACTTGTGTGTGTCCTTTCCAGAAAAACAAATCTGCGGCTACCCGCTGCCAAGGTCTGTCAGGTAGTTTTATAGAGAGTAATAGTTCTGTTTTTTCCTTGCTAAAGACCTTGCAGCCCTCTACAAAAGTCTGAATTCTCTGTTTGCTAATTATGTGTCCTATAAATATTGTCTGTTCCTTTCCAAATTCACATTTTTCATTCTGTGAGGCCAGCTTGTTGGAATTGCCTCAAAACTACAGTTAGTCACTGATCACGTTCATTTTTCTCTCTGCCTCATACCAATACATCATCTGCATGGCAAAGAATGCCAGGCAAACCTTACATGATCTGAGAGATTCTCTTCTGGAAATGTTCTGGTGCTGAAGATATGTTGCATGGAAGTTGATTGAAACAGTACCTTCCAAATGGAGTGATGAATGCAGTTAATACTATAATTTCTTTAGCAAAGGGGATTTGCTAGAAGATTGCTGTAGCATATAGCTTTGAAAAGACTTTGGTCTCTGATAACTGAGTTAATCTCTGGTCAATGGCAGGAAGCATGAGTCTTTCTCCGCACACGTTTTTATTAAGTTGTGGATGTGTGTGGACCTTACACATTTTGCAACTGGGTTTCCATACTACAACCATGCCTGTATATCAGTCAGTGGGTTTTTCTGTCTGGGAAATAACCCCTATATCTTGCATTATTTTTTAGTTTTTCTGAGACTTTCCCTAGCAAGTGTACAGGGATGTGGCATGGAGCTGAGAGAGCAAAGGGAGTCACTGATAGTAACAGTTTTATTTTATACTCCCCTGACAGCCTTCCTAGCCCTTTGAAGATGTGTGGATAGATCTCCTGTATAGTTTGCTTTTTGCCATTAACACATTTCAGTTTCTTTAGTAAGTATAGTCCTTGTATTCCTGGCAAGCCTAGCAGGGGAGTGGTCAGTCCTTGTATTACATATATAATTTGTTGAAGTTTCCATCATTTCTTCAGTTTCTCAAGGAAATGGCCACAAACAGCCAGTTTAAATGTAAGGTTTCAACCATTTAGGTTCCCAGCCAATGGGAGCTGCAAAGCTGGTACTTGGGGTGGAGGAAGTCCACAGAGCCTCTGTGGCTGACCCTGTGCCTAAGAGTTAGATGTGCTGGCCACTTCCAGGAGCCGCACGGAGCCAGGACAGGCAGGGAGCCTGCCCTAGCCCCACTGTGCCACCAACCAGACTTTTAGCAGTCTGGTCAGCAGTGCTGACCGGAGCTGCCAAGGTCCCTTTTCGACCAGGCATTCCAGTTGAAAACCGGATGCCTAGCAACCCCACTCACCCCTCTGGCAGTCTGAGGGACTGGTGTCTCTTTTCTTCCCTTTACTCCTTTAGAGAGAGGTATTCACTCACTGCTGCCACCATGTAGAGTGAGAACATAAACACAAAGAACCATGCCATAAACAGCAACCAAAAAACTTCCCAAGCAGGACATTCCTACATTTATTAAGCTCCCCGCTGCAACACATCCTGATAACTGTGGAGGACCAGGAGCTCTATAACCACTGACATGTTCCATCACCTCAGCCTACACCTTTGATTCCACATAATCCTAAGGGGAAGGGACCAAAGTCAGGCTCATTCTCTCCCCTCAACAAAGAGGTTCCAATAGTCATCTTGCTCCCTGAGGGTGTCTTTACTAGGAATAAAGGTGTTTCTTCCACACATTAGCTAGCACATGGTGACTAACATGAAGTGAAATCCTAATGAATACAAAGCAGTTTTTAGTTTTCACATGCATTAGCTGTACCTCGACCTACTAATACTTATGAAAACTACGAACTGCCTTGTCTTCACTAGCTAACACGTGGAAGAAAACTTTTTTTATTAGTGACTACAAGGCTTGAAACTAGGCATAGTGCTGCAGGAAACAGACACACCACTAGAAGAATGTTTAATAATTTATTTTGTTATTTCCTATGGCAAAGGTAGAGAGAAATCTTTGGAGAAATAAACACATAGGTGTAAAAATGTGAAAATTTGGAAGGGCCACGACCTTTTAGGGATCTAGGGAGAAAACTTTAAATGATATTTAAAGAAAAGTAGTAAATTCCATGACAGTACAAGTAAGTCAAATAAGCTCACTACTTTGCTCTAATATGCAAAGTGCAGATAGTGATCTAACTCAGTAGCCACTTTCGCATACAGAGTTCTTGAGCAGGCACTGACTTCAAAGGGAAATTTGTCTGAGTCAGAACTGAGGATGTGGTCTTAAGTTTCTACACTATTGACATTGCTTTCACATAATTTCTCCCACAATATAAACGTATTTATTGGCTGATTGACATATTGAAGCAAAGGTGAATACTTTCCCCTCAGAATGACTACCACTATCATTTCACAATTTTCTTAATTTAGGGCATAAATTAGTCTGGGAGGTCTAAGTATAACTGATGACATGGAAACAAAGTAGATGCATTAACGTGGCGTACTGAGCTTTTGTTGAAACCTTAAAGAACTAAAGTCCACTTTATTGCACTTTGCACACACCTGAAGAAATAAAGCCAAGCTGCTATAACATAAAATATTCACGATATAATTCCAGCCAGTGATCATACTGAAACAGCAGCTTGTTTACCCTTTCCATTCTTCTGAGCACAACTGACAAACCATGCCTGTGAGCCCCATTGTGTGTTCACTGAATAGGACCTATGCATGCAGCACTCCCATGTGTTTTTGTGCGTGCTTATAAATGCGTTTAATTTCTGTCCAAGAGAACTAGGTGTAATATCAAACTGCTGTTTCAGTATGATCAGTGGCTGCAATTTTATCTTGAATATTTTAAAAATAGATAGCTCTCATACATTAAAACAGGCAGAAGCTGAGTTTGATCTTAAATTTTTACCTAAAATTATTTTATTCTGAGTAAAAAAAAAGATTTCCTGCTTACTGCATTTGACAGTCCCTCCAACTTAACTTTTTCCATTACAAGACTGCTCTCTTTTCTTCATACTTCAGTAGATCAACATTTTGGGGACAGAGCTAAATATGCTTTACTTAACTTAATTTTTGTTTAGTATTATGCTATTTATTTAAAAAAAACATTTAATTTCTATAGGTAGGCTCATGCATAAAAATATACTGGAAAGAATAATTGACTTTTTCAAAGAAAAGAACTCAAGAGTAAACTGCATTAGACTGGGTAATCAATTATTATTGAGTTTTTTGCTCCAGGCTAGCGTTTCGTCAACAGAGATCCTTCAGACCCAGGTTTTCAGCTTTAATGAATATGGTTGAAATCATGAATTGAAATGAAATAATTCAGAACTAATAAACTCTGTTTTTTTAAACTCTGAAAGAGTCCACTTGCATACTACATTATGGAAAATACTTACAAAATTATATTAAAAACAATTTTTCAATCCAAGTAAAATCCATCTCTCTAACAGAGAGTGAAACAATGTATAAATATTTAAAAAGTCATTGTGACATATATATAAATATATAAATTTGTAATAAATAACAAACCTTTACGATTTAAAATTGTCATTCTACTCATGTGTTATTTGTAACCAGGCATGCACCTTCACCATAATTTTCTTAAGGATCCAGTGCTACAAACACTTACTGACATGAGTAACCCATTATACTCAATGGGACTACTCATGCGAGTGAAGTTACTCGCATGCATAAACATTTGCAGGATCAAGTCTTTAGCTATGCTATGGCTAGCATATCCAAAGCAAGAATTTTAAAAAAGAAAAAAACCCTATCAATCTTCTATATCATAAAAGAGAGTCATACAAACACACCACTTAATTCAGATGTTCTTTGGAGATAGCTAATTTAGCTTTCTGCATGGCAGGTTGTTTTAAAAAAAAAATCTTCATATACATTTGAAGACACTGAAGAACCTATTAAAATTACAGACTAAATAAAAAGAGCTGAATTTGCAGATCAGAAGGCTGTTTAAATTTCACTTCCTGTGGTTATTCTCTGTGTAGCTCACCATTTACATTTTTTGCTTTGGCCTTGAATTAAGACATTCCCAGCTATCGCAGGGCAAGCCCAATGACAGGTGGTCCGTACGTTTTAAACTCTGGACTAACCTGTCAAATCAACTATCATCTTTCTGCTTTGTTGAATACCACAGAAATTCAGTTAAATAAAAAAACAGCAAAGACAGTAATGACGCTGACAGCTCACACTTCTTAAAACAAAAGCTCATACACTGTAAATGACAAAGCCCATAGTTTACAATCTACTTTCACATGTGTTGTTGAGGTTCAAATGCAAACCTATCTATTTACTATTTTCAATCAATAAATGGAAAAATAAAAACCCTTAATTTATTAAGGAAGTGAGTGAGTGTGTATCGGATATGTTCAGCTTTTTTTCTCTCCAGATGATTATGATGTGGCTGTAGGCCACAGACATGCAGGAAAAATGCTAGCTGTTTCTTGGAACAGGGATAGGGGTGGTTCTCTTGTCTCATACACCTAGTTTTACTGCACCTCAACTATTTGCTCCTGTATATATATAGTTGAGGTGCAGTAAAACTAGGTGTATGGGACAAGAGAACCACACGTGTGTGTGTGTGTGTGTATACACATACACACACACACTTACTTATAATTCTTAATGCATAAAAATTATACTTGGGAAAAACAGTCAGGGTCATCCAGTTCCCCAAGGCCAAAACATAATATTTTTTAAAATTTAAGTCAAACAATTACATGCAGTACAACAAATAAAAAATAAAAGTGACATACAGCAAGACAAATCTGAGTCTAATATCAAAATGTATGTATTATTATCTTGATATTCTGTTACTTTGCCTTTTTCGTCACATTGTGATCTGTATTCTATTAAACCAGACCTCCCCCTTATAAATGCTGCAAACTGAAAGTAGGGGCCTGGGAGAGAGATAAACAAGATGATTAGTGCTTCTCAGAAACTCACTATTTACCAACACCTCTCCTACAGTAATAAAAAGAAAAAGAACAATTCAGCACAGCTCATCCATTTATTTTAGTTTTCTGAATGCCTGAGTGTTACAGGGATTTTTGCTTGTTTGTTGTTTTTTTTTTTGGTTTTAGATATCATATGATGGCCAGTCACTTTAAAAAACCAATTAGAAATTAACAATGAATAGCAATTACAGATTAATAAATTTTAACTTATTAGATAATAGGTGATCTTTAAAAATAAAAATTATTCTTAGAAAAGTTTTTTTTATAACCTCTACATTTTACACAGACATAATATACTGCAAATTTGTACATAATTTGAGATTCCTCTTTGTGTGAATCCCATTTCCAGCTAGTGATGTTATACATCTACCTATGGCTAGAAAGCTATAACTGTTTGTCTCCCACTACCAGTTATCAGATAAGACATGCCTCGATTTACCTTTAAATGAAAGATCACTAATCAAACTGCATTTGCTCCCATGCAAATCCACTAACAATTTGCCAAAGTCAGTAAAAATACCAATGTAGTCAAACTATATAAGTAGCCCAACAGCCATTACAGATAAATGTTTTCACATAAGACCCTATAACACTATCTTAGTGTAATATGGGAAATATATAGGGTTTACACATTTCCTGGAAACACTGTATAAATGATTTTTCATACAACTGAATGGTGTCTTTTTTCCCCAACACTTCTTTCTTATTAATACTGATGTAAATCTGAGTCATATTAATCACATTAACAGCACTAATGTTGAGATATGCTTAAGATTCTAAAACTAACATCTAATAAAATTCAATGATTATCTGTTATTCAAGAAAATACTCCATCATGCCTGAAAAAGGGTTGTAAAAAGTCCAATTATCTGTAAAACACAATGGACCACCAATCCTTTGGGCTGTAACTAGAATGACCTTTTACTGTTTTGCTCAGTCTCTGGAAACAATTTTTGTGACACACAATCTATCCTATGAAATCCACAAGCCATTAAGGTTCTTTATAATAGGCTGACTTTAAAGGAGTAGTTGAAAAAAGACATTGTTTTCTAGCTGCCCAATAACACAAGCACAAATCAATTAATGAATTACAAATCAAACCTGACTGTGTTACTTTGAGGAGCAATAGCAGGCTAAAAGAACAACTGTAAATCTTTCAGTAGGCAAATCCTCTCACATTGCCGCCCCCTCCACACAGTTGCTTTCAACATACTGTCCATTATTCCATGCCTTAATAAAGTTATATTAAGACAAGGAAATTATCTTTAAATGTAACGAAAAGAAGAAAAAAAGAACCATTATACTGATGTGTCAATAATATTTTTTTTAAGATTTTTGAGAAATTACTGAAAGCTTATGGAGAATCAAGGAAAGGTTCAACAGAATATCAGTATCCTAATCTCAAAAAGATTCTTTACAAAATTACTATCCTTGTATTTGGGAGGTATGGGGAATAGTAAAGTTCATAAGAGGACCTCCAAGAACACAAATGCTAGGAACTCTGAATAACTTTTTTGGATATCTTCCTGGGGCTGTGACAGGCACAGCATTTCAGACTATCAAACTGTCACTATATCCAGAGGTGTTTCAAAGAGCCCAATGATTCCACAATCCTACTACATTCCACTTGATTTAATTATTAATGCACAGTTATAACCATTAACCTCAACAGCTTGGGTCTCAATGTTTCAGTACTCACTCGCCCCTCCCTTCAGCAATGAACCCAGCCTGCAATTAAAAGTAGTAATACACTTGTATACTATTATATATATATACACACCTGCCCCTGGAAATTTCCACTACATGCATCCGACGAAGTGGGTATTCACCCACGAAAGCTCATGCTCCCAAATGTCTGTTAGTCTATAAGGTGCCACAAGACTCTTTGCTGTATACTATTGTGTATTTTATTTAATTGTAATATATTGTCAATCAATTTACTTTTGCAAACACAACTTACTACAAGAACTGATATACATCACCAAAATTTTGCTGTTCTATTATCCAAAGAATTTCACCAGTGTTTGTCAAATAACATTCAAATAGTGTTTGACCAGCTATAGACGTAGGTGAAGAGCATTTTTGAACAAATTGGACCACAGCATATTTGGCCATCCCTTCACTTTTGGTATCAACTTTTTCCCTTTCCTAACATCTTCTCCTGTCATCTTCAGTTGTTTTCTCTTTTCATTTTTCTCTCTCTCCCCAGCCCATTATCTTTCTCTCTCCCCTCTTTACCCTACATTCTACCTCCTTTCAACCTCTCCTCCTATATTTTCTCTCACCTCCCTCCAAAATTCACTTTTTTCTAAATTTATGCTATCAGTCCCTCTCTTCCCTCTCTCATGCCTTCCTTGCCTCTACAACTCTACTCCCAATACATGCATATTAGAAATTTTACTGGATACCTAAAAGCATGAGGACAAATCTACAAGCCACATTCTAATACTAAAGGTGGGGGACCCCAGTGTCTAGGGGCAACACCTAATCAAGAAACCAGTTCCACTCAGGTGCTTGTCCCTGGACTTGCTCAGCAGCTTTATTTTTTTTTTAAATCAGCATTTGGAAACTATCTGACAAAACTGAAGCGCCTGTGCTCACACCCGTTCCTCAGTGACTGCTAGCTAGGAGAGATACCGAGCGAATTTTGTCTCACACATTCTGTTTCCCACTTCTCATACCACAGCCTTCAGATTGCTACCAGGGTTGGTTGAGATTTCCACTACTTTACACCTCCTTCAGCCTCCTGGCTGCTGCATTTCAGGGTCTCTCTCCCTCAGCATCTGGGATGCTACTAGCAGCGTAGCAGAGATGATGCATCTTCCACAACCTACCTTCCCAATGAATATCGGCAGTGCCTACCTTTGCAGCTGCTCAGAGTTCTCCTAGGGCAGCAGCAGAGTGAAACTGATGTGTTTCTTGTCTGTTTCATTGCTCCCCACAGTATTCTGAATGGCAGCCCTGACACCAGAAGCTGAAGCAAGGGAAAGCACTGCAAAAGCACTAGAGCTGTCAGTTTGCACTCAGGTCACATGATCACATTTGAAATGTTACTTTCGGAACCATAAGAGCTAGAACTTTTTCTAGTTTTAAATCAAAGCTGAGATGCTGCATATATTTGCAGTAATTGTCCAGAAAAGCTTCCTTCTTACCTTGGATGTATGGACTTTTCATAACACATTGTAGAATATGAAATTGTCAGTCAAGAATTCTATATTATTTCCTATACACAAAACACTAAACTAAAAATAAATAAATAAATAAATAAAATCGAGGTTGCAAAGTTAAGTACACCAAGTTAGGAAAAGCCAGAACTAAGGTTGACACTGCAATCCTAAATTTGTCCCTCCACCCTTTGAACATATGCATTTATGATACAGTTTTAAATTACATGATCACATACTTTTTTAAAATCACAGGACCCTGTCTCAGTCATTGACCAGGACTGAACGGATACTCAATATTTTGTTTTATTATTATTCTTCAATATGTGGCCCCCATGCCTTGCTTACTGCACACTATTCAAGTCCTGTTCTAAAGAGAAAATAATTCATTTCTTCATGAACTTCTCTATGGCTCTCATCATTGTAATATCTGAGTGCTTTACAAACGTTCATTTTCACAACACACCTCTGAGATGAGAGGCTATCATCATCATCCTCATGCTACTGATGGGAAACTAATACAGAGAGAGATTAATGTCAAAGGGCTCCATTAATTTTGGATGCCCCATTTGACATGCACAGAACTGGATTTTTTCAGAGTATGTAGCGTTATACAGCACTTTATATGTTCAAATCACAGCTCCCATTGACCTCAGTTGCAGTTATGAGTGCTCAGCACTCAGACAATGAGAATACACTATTAATGACCACTAGCAAAAAGTTTGGTTTGAGAGTATACATACACTGCTATATGATGGCTCCATGTGTCAGCATACCCAAGCTAGCTTTGATCAAGCTACTCACTAAAAATATACTTCTAGGAGAGTTGTGCCACTGTGCGCACACAGAATTCATGTCCCAGGCAGATTTCTTTGCTTCCCCGCAGAAAAATGACTTCTGACAGGGAAGAAAAGGTAAGCCACAAAAGCAGTCACGTGCCCCTCCACAGCAGCATGGGCTAGCCACCCAAACTTGGGTGGTTAATCTGTGCCGCTGCTGCTTCACTGCTATTTTTAGTGAAATAGCTCCATTAAAGCTAATCGGCTATGCCTACATGTGATCTCCCAAACACAATGTAGACATACCCTAAGTGATTAGCCTAGCACCACATAGGTACTGGTAGAGGCAGGGATAGAATCTAGCTCTCTAGGGCAGTAATCAAGTGTCTCATCCATGAGACCATTCTTTCTCTTCCTGCAATCCTCTGCCTCATTCATACAGCCATTCCAACTTCTGCAACAAATGAGGTAGGGCTTCTACAGACAATAGCCTCCTTCACTACACAACCCCCAATCAATCCTCAGAGCAAATCTATCCTGTGCACTGAATAATGAAGGGTCCTGTAGGAAAAGATAGCATATAATCATGTAATTAAAGGATGTATCATAATGCATATGCAACAGGGATTCAAATGGTTTCCTAACTTTTAGGTGCTTGATTTTGCAACCTTAATGTTTTTAAGATAATTTTGTGAGTGTAATTTCCAAGGTTTCTAAAAAAGGAAACTAAAAATCAGAAAATGTAATCATGTGGCATTATATGGACACCCAAATGGTTCATAAGCCAGACTGTAATATTTAGAGCCACAGCAGACTACACCTCTACCTCGATATAACGCTGTCCTTGGGAGCCAAAAAATCTTACTGCGTTATAGGTGAAACTGTGTTATATTGAACTTGCTTTGATCCTCCGGAGTGCACAGGCCCCCTCCCCCGAGGACTGTTTTACCATATTATATCCAAATCCGTGTTATATCAGGTGGCGTTATATCAAGGTAGCGGTGTACTTCCACTTGAGCTATGGAGTAAATGACAGCAGTACTAGGTTGCCACCCTGTATGTGGACCAGACCTGGAGGGAGATGAGATACACACTTTGCCAGTGGAATCGAATCATAGAATTATAGAATCGTAGGACTGGAAGGGACCTTGAGGGGTCATCTAGTCCAGTCCCCTGCACTCATGGCAGGATTAAGTATTATCTAGACCATCCCTGACAGGTGTTTATTTAACCTACTCTTAAAAATCTCCAATGTTGGAGATTCCACAACCTCCCTAGGCAATTTATTTTAGTGCTTAACCACCCTGACAGTATGGAAGTTTTCCTAATGTCCAACCTAAACCGTCCCTGCTGCAATTTAAGCCCATTGCTTCTAGTCCTGTCCTCAGAGGCTAAGGAGAGCAGTAAGTTTCTAGCCCTCATGGTTATAGATAAAAGCTTCAAAATATGACCATAGTATATCCTAAAGACTATACTAGATACTAGAAGACAAATGTAAAGAAATGAACATTTATAATTAAAAAAAAAACCTTTATGATTTTTAAGCCAGTCTCATGACTTTGTTCAGGCCTAACTCATGATTTTTGAATGCTTGAGGTTGGCAATAGTGGATCACCATGCAAGTCTCCCTTCCTTCCTGCCCCCAAGTCAATTTGTCCTGGTGACTGGGCATGGAATAGCCTTCCCACCTCCAATTTGAGTATAATCAATAATGGGTGGTAGTCATCAGGTCATCCTCTCTACCATTACCTTCCTGGAGATTAAGTATTAGCCTATAGGAAGGGTGCAGTCTCTCATCTGAGAGAACCCTGGCAAAATTGCATGGTCTGGAAAGGCAAGATATATTCAAGCCTTAGTGGTAGCAGTGGACATGAGCATCCCCATGCACTGATACGTGAATGAAGAAAGGGCAGTAGGGCCAATGACAATAGAGGAGCTATGATCTCTCCTTTTTTCATGCTGTGAAGCACTTCCTGTGCACTAGGGCTTGTTGTATTTGTTTCTCTGAATAGCGTTGCGACCTTTTCAGCCATTCTTTAAACTCAAACTCCACATGTTCATACTGATACCTGCTGTCAGCAGAAGGTGTCAGTTTTCTGCAAAACAGAACATATAAGCCCACCAACTTTTGTGTCTGTAACTCTATTTGTTTGTGTTACAGGCAGCCATTGGCTCAAGTGTAGTGCTGTTTCACAATAAGCATGGTCCTGCATACTACTGCTCAGATTCTGAGCTAATCAATTGCACTTGTACTTATATGGCTCACTTTATCATAGAATCTAAGTGCCTCACAATCTTTAATATGTTTATTCTCACAGCACCCTGTGACAGTGGTGCTCAAACTTTTCCAATAATGCCCCCCCTTAACAGTAATGGAATCTGTCCGCGCCCTCCTCCATTACATAAGAATGTACGAATGGCCATACTGTGTCAGACCAAAGGTCCATCAGGCCCAGTACCCTGTCTACTGACAGTGACCAATGCCAGGTGTCCCAAAGGGAGTGAACCTAACAGGTAATGATCAAGTGATCACTCTCCTGCCATCCATCTCCACCCTCTGACAAACAGAGGCTAGGGACACCATTCCTTACCCCATCCTGGCTAATAGCCATTAATGGACTTAACCTCCATGAATTTATCTAGTTCTCTTTTAAACCCTATTATAGTCCTAGTCTTCACAACCTCCTTAGGCAAGGAGTTCCACAGGTTGACTGTGCACTGTGTAAAGAAGAACTTGCTTTTATTTGTTTTAAACCTGCTCCCCATTAATTTCACTTAGTGGCCCCTAGTTCTTATATTATGGGAACAAGTAAATAACCTTTTCTTTTTCACTTTCTCCACACCACTCATGATTTTATATATCTCTGTCATATCCCCCCTTAGTCTCCTCTTTTCCAAGCTGAAAAGTCCTAGCCTATTTAATCTCTCCTCAAAGGGGCCTGTTCCAAACCCCTAATCATTTTAGTTGCCCTCCTCTGAACCTTTTCTAATGCCAGTATATCTTTTTGAGATGAGGAGACCACATCTGTACGCAGTATTCAAGATGTGGGTGTATCATGGATTTATATAAGGGCAATAAGATATTCTCCACCTTATTCTTTATCTCTTTTTGAATGATTCCTAACATCCTGTTTGCTTTTTTGACTGCCGCTGCACACTGTGGAGACATCTTCAGAGGACTATCCACAATGACTCCTAGATCTCTTTCCTGATTAGTTGTGGCTAAATTAGCCCCCATCATATTGTATGTATAGTTGGGCTTATTTTTTCCCAATGTGCATTACTTTACATTTATCCGCATTAAATTTCACTTGCCATTTTGTTGCCCAATCACTTAGTTTTGTGAGATCTTTTTGAAGTTCTTCAGTCTGCTTTGGTCTTAACTATCTTGAGCAGTTGTCTGCAAACTTTGCCACCTCACTGTTTACCTCTTTCTCCAGATCATTGTAAAGTATTTGTCAAAGTACACTATGTCCACTGGATCCCCCTTGTCCACGTTTGTTGACCCCTTCAAAGAACTCTAATAGATTAGTAAGACATGATTTCCCTTTACAGAAACCATGTTGACTTTTGTCCAACAATTTATGTTCTTCTATGTGTCTGACAATTTTGTTCTTTATTATTGTTTCAACTAATTTGCCTGATACTGACATTAGACTTACTGGCCTGTAATTGCCGGGATCACCTCTAGAGCCCTTTTTAAATATTGGCATTACATTACCTATCTTCCAGTCACTGGGTACAGAAGCTGATTTAAAGGACAGGTTACAAACCATAGTTAATAGTTCTGCAATTTCACATTTGAGTTCTTTCAGAACTCTTGGGTGAATGGCATCTAGTCCCAGTGACTTGTTAATGTTGAGTTTATCAATTAATTCCAAAACCTCCTCTAGTGACACTTCAGTCTGTGACAATTCCTCAGATTTGTCACCTACAAAGGACAGCTCAGGTTTGGGAATCTCCCTAACATCCTCAGCCGTGAATTACTGCACAGCCAAGGCTTCCTCAGCAGTGGAGCTTGGGCTGAGGGTGAAGCTGAGGACAAGGGTGGAGCTGGGGCTAGAGGCAGAGAGGGAATGAGGGCAGAGCTGGGCTGGAGAAGGGGCTGTGGTCGGAGCTGCAGCTAGGGTCAGAGCTGCTCTGGGGGCAGAGCAGGCAGCAGAGTGAAGCTGGGGTTGGAGCTGGGGGTGGAGAGGATACGAGTTGGTCCTAGAGGCAGAGCAGGACTGGGGATTGAATGGAGTGGGGGGCTGAGCTAGTGTGTGGGCGGAGTGGGGCTGGAAGCATGCCGCTCTCTCCCCCCTGGCCCTGCTCTCTGCCCCCCCTGAACATTCCTCTGTGCCCCCTTAGGGGGCATGCCCCACAGTTTGAGGACCACTGCCCTATGAGTTAGGGAAGTACTATTATCCTCATTTACAGATAGAGATTGTTAGGAGGCTGTTATAAAAGGTAAAGTCTTAGAAACTTATGAGTCTTTTTAAAAGAGTCTGTAAAACATTTTCCATGTTCCAAACAGTAAAGAAGTGTGGAGAAAATATGTGCTATTTTATTTCTTAATTTATGTTTATCAAATTTTCTAGCCAAGAGGATTTTGTCTTGTTTTGCTCACAGATGCGTATGAATGTTTGAATAGTAACTACAGATGAATTGTATTGTTTAATTAAATATGAATTTATATAGAGTCCTTGCTTAAGCAATGCAGTTTTATAATACAATTTGGTCAGTGAGACACCATAATATGTGTAGGTCTCTGCAGGTAGGAAAACCATACTTCTGTTGTGGTAGGAGTAGAGGCAAGTCTTGAAGGTCACTTGGGGGAACAAAAGTGTAATCTTTCCTGTATTGCATGTTTAATAGAACTTTGGATTTATGCTATTATAGTTATTCCATACAGTTATTTAAAAGAGACTGGTTTATTTATGTAGTTTTAAGAAGCCTACAATGCTAACAGGCTGAGACATCAGTACTTCAATTTTTTGCACTAGCTATTAGAACTTCTTTCTGCTAACAATTAGGAATGTAGACTATCAGTACTATTGTTCTTTCGTTCACCCTCAAGTCCAATTCTTGTTCCTTGTCTGTTAAAATAAAGATTTTCATATGCCTTAGCTCAAGAAAATATTTTTGTAAGAAATGTCACCCTGTAGCTACTCTTCTCTTGAAATTACTTTGCTGCTATGACACTGCACATCTAATCATTTAGAACAGTGAGCAGCCAATGTGTTCCTACTGTCCAATATATTTATAACAGCTTTTTCTGATAACCTAATTTCAAACAAGGAAATTTAGAGATGTGGGCAGCTGTTGAACTTTCTGTTTCCTGTGGTGAACGTGTAAATGCAAGTATTTATCATCAATATGTGAACTTACATCATGCATATAAAATGATAGGATTATTTTTCTCTTTGGATACTCTGAATTGATTTTGACACTGAGTTATATGAACTAAAGTTAAGGCGATAGACAAAAAGCAGTAGGAAAAGTGTCTATTCTGCTACAGCCATCCTGCTCTGAAATTCTAAAGACTGAATGGATTTTTACTATTTTCTTCAATAGGGTATAATTGCCAGGCATAATATATTATCAAAAAGAATAGGCAGCTGTTTATCTTAAAAATATTTTGTCATTTACCTTATATAGATATTGTTCAGCCACTAAAATATATTATAAGCAAAGCTAATAGTGCTATCTATATTTAGGGTTCTTCAATACTTTATAATATAAGATCTTGTTTTCATTCGCTTATAATATTGCCAAACTTAAAATGTTTTAGGCTGAAATTTTCCTTGCTGGGTGTCTGTTTCAGGCTTTTGGGGGCAAATTTCAGCAAAAATGGTTCATCTGTTACTGCAAACAAGATTAGGGGGGAAGTGTTTCTTTCCATGTTAAAAAATGTGTACAGCCATTTCACTCTAGTGTCTCCATTCTTTGGTGGCAGGGACTTGAAATGTGTCAGGGAGGGTCATCCTGACACCAGGGATGTGCCTTTTGCTTTCCCCATGAAAAACAGTGCAAATTTGGCCGAATTATAAACTTCAGGAGGGGCTGGAGGAGAAGACACAGTTTGCACATGCTCAGTTTGTTGGCTGAACTATCTCAAGCACACTCCATCGTGGGGCTGCAGAGGCACGGTGGATTTTCCCTATAATTACTGTTATGGGCTGTTGTGGGCCACTGTGACACCTGGCAAAGAAAATGAGACCAAGGGAGCCTGTCTCCCCTGTACTCTCAATGCTTCTGGTGCCCAAGCAATGTGGAGGAGGAAGTGGCCTGATTGGATGCAGAGGTCTCAAGAGACAGACTTAAGTTGGGGGATGTGGCAGAGGGAGTAGATTGGGACAAGAAGCTTGAAGGAGGAACAGTGGATTGGGATCAGGGGTGTGAGGTGGGAAGCAGACAGATTAGATGAGGAGCCAGGGTGAGTGGGGACAGGGACTAACTGGAAACGGAGATTGTGGGAGAGGGATATTGGACGCTGGGATGGGAGGAAGACAGACTTGCATGGGGAACACTGAGGGATGACCTAGTACTGGCTGGGCAAGGAGACTGGGACTGGAACAAGACGACTCTGCATGGGGGATGGCAGGATGTAGACCAGGAGAAGAAGCTGATGGAGAGAAAAGACAGGATTGGTATAGGGACAGACACCATTACTCAGCAAATGTCCGTAAATTGGGAAGGGGTTGCAAGCGCTTTAGAGGACTGGATTAAAATTCAAAATGATCTGAACAAACTGGAGAAATGGTCTGAAGTAAACAGGATGAAATTCAATAAGGACAAATGCAAAGTAATCCACTTAGGAAGGAACAATCAGTTGCACACATACAAAATGGGAAATGACTGCCTAGGAAGGAGTAATGCAGAAAGGGATCGGGGGTCATAGTGGATCACAAGCTAAATGAGAGTCAACAGTGTAACACTTGCCAAAAAAAAAAAAAGCAAACATTGTCCCGGGATTGTCTATTAGCAAGACACAAGAAGTAATTCTTCTGTTCTACTCTGCACTGATTAGGCCTCAACTGGAGTACTGTGTCCAGTTCTGTGTCCAGTTCTCCTACATGTCAGGAAAGATGGACAAATTGGAGAAAGTCCAGAGAAGAGCAACAAAAATGATTAAAGGGCTAGCAAACATGACCTATTAGGGAAGATTGAAAAAATTGGATTTGTTTAGTCTGGAGAAGAAGAGACTGAGAGGGGACATGATAACAGTATTCAAGTACATAATAGGTGGTTACATGGAGGAAGGAGAAAAATTATTTTTAAAAATGGAAGCTGAGATTCATTCATGTACTCACTTGACTCCAGGCGCCAGAACTTTAGGAGGAAAAAAAATCAAATACTTCAAGACTTGCAATGAAATCACAAAAGTTGGCAACTCTGCTATTTGCATAATGAAAAACAGATACCTTAACCTCAATACCCAAACAACCTGAGCTACCAATGCACAGCCCCTTAATTATCACACAAAATGACAGAAAGTCAAACTTTTTAGAACCACAAACAAAGCCAAAATAAAACAATGACAAACCCACCTATGTAATGCAAACAAGAATTCCTTACATCCTTCGTGAAATGAAGGTGGGCGAATCTTCCGTGCAGGGAAGAATTAGGCTGTTTCTGACCACAGCCTGATTTTGAAAAAGTCCCTGATAACCCAAACTTCCAACAGAGTCAGGTGGGATTGGCCAATGGGAACTTGGCCAGCAAGAGAGGCAGACAGCTTCAGCTATCCAGAAAGCACCATCAGCATAGCACCTCCCAGAAAGATACTTGCAAGGCAGGTTTCAGAGTAGCAGCCGTGTTAGTCTGTATCCGCAAAAATAACAGGAGTACTTGTAAAAAGAACAAGAGTACATGTGGCACCTTAGAGACTAACAAATTTATTTCATCATAAGCTTTCGTGTGAGCTGTAGCCCACGAAAGCTTATGCTGAAATAAATGTTAGTCTCTAAGGTGCCACAAGTACTCCTGTTCTTTCTACTTGCAAGCCAATCTGATTTACAATACATATACTGCAACATAGGTCACCACTATTATCATTCTAACAGAATTCAGTAGCACTACCATAACTGCTAAGTTTTAGTCATTTCCTTTATAAAGTCTATCTTGCAGTGCAAAGCAACATAATTTGGGTTCCCCGCAGAACTTAGCAGTTAGTTCTAACTGCTCCCATTGACCTCTGTAGGAGCAGAGTGAGGTCAACACAGAGTGTTTTTGAAAATTTAATCTGTGATGTGATACAAATAAAAAAAAACAGATTTGTAGTAGTTTGGGGTTCTTTCTGGTCATTGTTTAGCTTCATTTTTTAAGTAAACTAGTTTGGATATTTTCCCTTTAATTTTATAATATAAGAAAACAAGATCAAAAACAAAACAAAACCGCTTTAATTCCCAGATATAGAGGTAATGTGTACTGATAACTCTAAACCAGTGTCTCAGTCTTTCCAGACTACTGTACCACTTTCAGGATTCTTCTGATTTGTCTTGCATACCCCCAAGACTCACCTCATTTAAAAATTATTTGCTTATATACTTAAGACATAAAAATACAAAAGGGACACAGTACTCTATTACAGCTAAATTACTTACTTTCTTGTTTTTACCATATAATTATAAAAGAAATCAACTGGAATATAAATATCATACTTACATTTCAGTGTACAGTATATAGAAGAGTATAAACATGTCATTGTCTGCATTAAATTTTAGTTTGTACTTAGTTCACTAGTGCTTTTTATGTAGCCTGTTGTAAAACTAGGCAATTATCTAGACGAACTGATGTACTCCCTGGAAAACCTCTACATAACCACAAGGGTATGCATACAGTGGTTGACAACCACTGCTCTAAAACTACCTTCCGCTGCACAATATATATAAAGGGCTGTCAAGCAATTAAAATTAATCGTGATTAATAGAATACCATTTAGATAAATATTTTTGGATGTTTTCTACATTTTCAAATATAATGATTTCAATTACAACACAAAACACAGTGTACAGTGCTCTCTATATATTTATTTTTATTACAAATATTTGCACTGTAAAAACAAGATAGTATTTTTCAATTCAACTAATACAAGTACTGTAGTGCAATCTCTTTATGATGAAAGTTGAACTTACAAATGTAGAATTATGTACAAAAATAACTGCATTCAAAAATAAAACAATGTAAAACTTTAGAGCCTACAAGTCTACTCAGTCCTATTTCTTGTTCAGTCAATCACTCAGACAAACAAGCTTGTTTACATTTGTAGGAGATAATGCTGCCTGCTTCTTGTTCACAATGTCACCTGAAAGCGAGAACAGGAGTTCGCATGGCACTGTTGCAGCCGGCGTCACAAGATATTTACATGCCAGATGCACTAAAGATTCATATGTCCCTTCATGCTTCATCCACCTACAATGAACAACATGTTCTGAGTCAATGCATACGAATATTTAGCATATCTGGCGGATAAATACCTTGCAATGCCAGCTACAAAAGTCCCATATGAATGCCTGTTCTCACTTTCTGGCGACATTGTAAATAAAAAGTGGACAGCATTATCTCCCGTAAATGTAAACAAACTTGTTTGTCTCAGCAATTGGTTGAACAAGAAGCAGGACTGAGTAGACTTGTAGGCTCTAAAGTTTTGTGTTTTGTTTTTGAGTACAGTTATGTAACAAAACAAAAAATCTACATTTGTAAGTTGCACTTTCACGATAAAGAGATTGCACTGCAGTATTTGTATGAGATGAACTGAAAAATACTATTTCTTTTATCATTTTTACAGTGCAAAAATTTGTAATAAAAACAATAAAGTGAGCAGTGTACACTTTGTATTCTGTATTGTAATTGAAATCAATATATATGAAAATGTAGAAAAACATCTAATAATATTTATTTACTTTCAATTGGTATTCTATTATTTAACAGTGTGATTAAAACTGCAATTAATTGTGATTAATTTTTTTGAGTTAATTGCATGAGTTAACTGCAATTAATCGACAGCCCTAACATACATATATTTGTGTGCCTTTGCTAACATTTAGAAACAGATTGGTGATAAATAACTGCCTATGCGGATGAAAGCTGACTAACCTTTGTCATTAGCAAGTAATATGTGATTTAACTAATAAGAATTAAAAAAAAAATCAGAACACCCATAACTGAGGTATGTCACTTTCCTTAGTACAGGTTTAGGGTTACAGTTATTTCGGTAACAGGTCTGGTCTACAATTTGACCTAATTAGCTTTATCAGCACAAAGTTTTTTTCAAGTGAGTCAGGTTAGGGAATGTAAAGACATTTCCATATCAGATTTTTCTAGTGGCAGGAGTTCATGCCATAGTCTTGCACATTATTCTCTGAGAAGATTACCTTAACCTGTGCAGTTTTTCTGCAGAGAGTCTCTCCCTGACCTCCCAAAGTGTACATTCCAAGGGGTTATCACAAGCTTAATATTAAAGTGACCATACATCCCGTTTTGGCCAGGATAGTCCCTTTTTTTAAGCCCTGTCTGGGTCGTCCCAACTCCTCCTCCCAAAAAAAGAGGCATTTGTCCCATTTGCTATTGCTCTTGTCAACTGATCAAGTTAGCAAACAGGACAAATGCCCACCTTTGTTAAAAAAAGTCAGGTGTGGTGCACAGGAACATGCGGGGGGACAAGCGGAAATGTCAGCCCCTTGTGGGGGAGAAGCAGGGCTGGGGGTGTGGGGAGAAGACAACATCCCAGTATGCAGGGCCCCCCCACAGGGTTCCAGTGAGGGGCAACAGCCTTGCAGGGGCTGGGGAGGAGCAGGATTTCAGCGACAGGCAAGAGCAAAGGGGGACCGCAGGCAAGTGGCTGGAGGTGTCTCGTTCTCTCTTTGAGAAATATGGTCACCCTATTTAATATTAATTCTGCCTCGTCTCACTGTATACGTACTTCATTGTTGACAAGGGCTGCTCTTCTCTCACTACACATACTTCCCTGTTACTTCATTCCCTTCTCCCCTCAATATCTGTCTCCGGCTGGTGGCTACCATCCCACAGCTGACCCTGAGAGCAGCTCTGGTAGCAGTGGTACCTAGTCAAGACAGCTAAATTGGCTCCTCATTTCCAGGTGCCTTTAAAGGTGTCCAAGCTCCTCTTTGCTGGACAAAGAGCCCATGGAAGCAGTTGGAAACAAGGAGAAGAGTCAGCACCATGTGGCCCTCCAGATAGCCTGAGGACTGCTACTTCTGACTCAATCTCAAATTTATTCATTTTGTATCTATACCCCCTGGAAAGGCCTTTAGGTTCTCTTTTTCACCAAAGATTTGCTCTAGCATGGCTTGGATGGAGTTCTCCAATTCAGACTCGGGGCCTGAATTTCCATTACAAGAGCTGATGCCAATCTTAGGCAGATTTCAGCTTGAAAACATCTAACTGATCCAATTAATTTTTGTACACACAATTGTCACGTTGCCTCTGAATTAATTCTGTACATTTCAGATCATCAGGTTTGGCAAACTGTTGTAACATTAGCATTTTTATGGTTCCCTAAGTGAGTGCTTAGCTAGACATGGATCTAACAAAGCACTTAAGCACATACTTATCTTTAAGCACAAAAACTCATGTATGACCATTCTGTACATTAGCAATTTCCCACACACACCTATTTGGTGTTCTTTGGTGTTTCTGAATATTGAATGATATTCTGAAACTACCAAATAATTTAAATTTTAATAGTCACTATTAAGTATATTCTACAAAATCTTTACATAATATGTTTACACTACTCATTTAGAATTCTTAACTTTCAGTGTTAAATATCTTAACCATTACAAATGGCAGCAGGATAAATTTGACATACAGATTGCCACTTGGATATGACATTTTCTGTCAAATAAGTTCCTGAACCTGCCAACAGATGTGTGTAACTTTACCCACTCAAATAATTCTATTGACCTTACTCATGTGGGTAAAATTACTTATATGGCAGGGGTCCCCAATGCGGTGCCCACGGGTGCCAGGGCGCCTGCCAGGGCATCTATGTGCGCCCACGTACTGGCCGGTAGACAAGCATCCGCCGAAATGCTGCCGAAAAGCGGCATCATCAAGAGGCATCGCCGCCAAAATGCCACCAAAAAGCGGCATCATCAAGAGTTGTTGCCGCCGAAATGCCGCTTCTCGGCAGCATTTCGGCGGATGCTTGTCCGTCGGCCACAGTCCTCGGTGGCACCCACCACCCGGAAAAGGTTGGGGACCACTGTTATATGTACTGGGTTTGTACTAATGAGGCAAAAAATACGTAAATCAGTTAAATCATTGACACAGCAAACAATGCATCATCATTTCTGCTCTATCACTTAAAAATGGCTTTTGGGGGAGGTGGCCAAAGTGTCTCTCTAAAATATTTTATTTTTCCAAAAAAACAGTATTAAGGCATCAAAAGAAATATTACATATATTACATATAAATCTTTATATAATTATACATGTTATGCTGTGAGATTTCTGGTAATCCAGTGGCCTAATCTTTAATAGATTATAAAATTTGTTTGTTTACATTTGACATGTATAAGAATTGAGAAAAAACAAAACATAACAAAATATGCACACAACATTCTTTGTCTTAAAATGAGAACTTATAGTTCTACATTTACTTTCTATAAACTGGAGTCTTTTGAGTTCACATTGAGAAACAGCTAAGCACATGCCTACCTACTTTTCAAAGTACTTTAGCTCTAAAAGTGCACCATGCAATAATGCTACATAATTTTTTTTACTGTTTATTGTATATCCTGTAGTAGTTCCCTCTGCACCTGAGATAAGGATGTGAAATTCTCCTAAAATTTCCCTGCTTTAAAAACCATCGTCTCCACAAAGACCTAATATCATGGCCAGTAGCGGATGCTTTTTGGAGTCTAACAAAACTGTAGCATAGGCTAGTTATATACTTACTTCTGGTATTACCTTGTCCTGAGTACTGAGCATACAAACAATAAATAACATTCTGTAATCCATCTGCAATGAAAGTTACAGTCCAGTTCAGAAGCCAAACTGCGAGCCTTTTATATTGCAAATGCCACTAGGGCATTGTTACTACAAATACAATATTTTGTAAAAGTTTTATTTTTCACAATTTAGTATCATCCATTTCAAACTGTAATCTGATGAAACTTGCTGGTTGACAGAGACAAAAATCATAGATCATTCAGAATTCTGAGTAGGTATTTTTTTAAAAAAATTGTAAAACTAAATGGTGCCTCCATATTGACTATGTAATAGAGAAGATTAGAGGATGCCAACTCCATTAAATTACAACTTTTAAGGTTATGATATTTATTAAGGGGTAAACAGTGAGGTGGCAAAATTTGCAGATGATACAAAACTACTCAAGATAGTTAAGGCCAAAGCATAGTGCAAAGAGTTACAAAGCGATCTCAGAAAACAGGGTGAGACTGGCCAACAAAATAGCAGATGAAATTCAATGTTGATAAATGCAAAGTAATGCACACTGGAAAACATAATCCCAACTATACATACAAAATGATGGGATCTAAATGAGCTGTTACCACTCAATAAAGAGATCTTGGAGTCATTGTGGATAGTTCTCTGAAAACATTCATTCATTGTGCAGCGGCAGTCTAAAAAGCCAACAATGTTGGGAATCATTAGAAAAGGGATAGATAATAAGACAGAAAACATCATATTGCTTCTATATAAATCCATGGTATGCACACATCTTAATACCATGTGCAGATCTGGTTCCCTATCTCAAAAAAGATATATTGGAATTGGAAAAGGTACAGAAAAGGGCAAAAAAATTATTAGAGGTATGGAACCATTTCCATATGAGGAGAGATTTAATAAAACTGGGACTTTTCAGCTTGAAAAAAAAGACGACTAAGCAGGGATACAATAGAGGTCTATAAAATCATGACTGGTGTGGAGAAAGTAAACAAGGAAGTGTTATTTACTTCTTCTCATAACACAAGAACTAGGGGTCACCAAATGACATTCATAGGCAGCAGGTTTAAACCAAACAAAAAAGTATTTTTTCACACAACGCACAGTCAACCTGTAGAACTCTCCTTGCCAGAGGATGTTGTGAAGGCCAAGACTATAACAGGGTTCAAAAAAAGAACTAGATAAATTCATGGAGGATAGATCCATTAATGGCTATTAGCCAGGATGGGCAGGGATGTAAAACAATGCTCTGAAGCGTCCCTAGCTTATGTTTGCCAGAAGCTGAGAATGGGAGACAGAGGATGGATCACTTCATGATTCCCTGTTCTGTTCATTCTCTCTGAAGCACCTGGCATTGGCCACTGTCGGAAGATAGGATACTGGGCTAGATGGACCATTGGTCTGACCCAGTATGGCCATATTATGTTATTTTCATTCTGCATTGGAATGAAAATTTGTTTGTTTGTTTTTACAAAATGGAATGGTGTGGAACCCTCCATTTTCAGATTGAAAAGGTTAAGTTCCTGATTAGTGTGTCTACCTCTCTGGTCAGAAGGGAATAGAGCGCCTTCGAACTCAGAAATCTTCCTGTTAGAAACTTCATCAAACCAATAAGTCTGTGAAATGTTTCGGTTTTGGCAAAACAATATAATTCAATGTAAAAAATGTCCAAAACCTCTACTATGCAACATTCTTACTGTTCAGAAGCAGTCTCGATAATGTAATAAGGATTTTTTATTATGCAAAGTTTCATTAAAAGGAACAGGTTGGGTGGTGGAGTTTTAATGGTGCACAAGATGAATGTAACACTTGCTCAGGCATCTTATGTAATAAGCACTAAGTTTTCTGATTACCTGAGGCAGTAATTTCATGATCCATTATTGTCACAATGTTACGTCTCATTTAAATGAATGTGACACCTGCAATTCACTACAAAAGTTTTTTTTCCTCCTGCTGACAATAGCCCACCTTAACTGATTACACAAGTTATAGTTGGTATGGCAATACCCATTTTTCCATGTTCTCTGTGTGTGCGTGTGTCACCCCTACCTTCCTACTGTATTTTCCCTGCATGCATCCGATGAAGTGGGTTTTAGCCCACGAAAGCTTATGCTTAAATACATTTGTTAGTCTCTAACGTGCCACAAGTACTCCTTGTTCTTTTAACAAAAATAATGTAGCTCATGCGGCATTTCAAAATAAGGCTAGCCTTTTACGAATAAAGCTTAAAGGAAATGAAATTAAATAGAGCTGTAGTAAAAACTTGATAAAAAGGGGGAAATTCAAAGTCGGGACCATCCTTTTACCAGAGGAGCCTTTGCTATTACTACCCTTCGTTCACCCCATTGTGCCAAAGCAGCATAGCTCATCTGGTTTTCCATGAAGAGGGCTTCAGAGGAGTGGCGATGCTATATACCATCTAGCATGAGCTACAATACCCAGGCACAAAAGGGGAAGTTAAGGACAGAATAAGATCAAATTTTATCCAAAATCCCCAGAGGCCTATTCCATTTTTAACTCTATTTTCTTGCTTTTTGTGTGGTTGTTTGATCCTAGAGTTATTTTAATACAGTTTTTGCATTTCATATTAAACAGTGAACATAAAATACATTGGATAATATCTAGTAGAACATGAGAGATATTACTGCACATGCGAAATGATTGTTTGAATGAATCCTCAGCTCCATTAGGTAAATTTAAGTAGAATTAAAATGGTTACGTTTCTTTAGCCATAAAAGTCCAAATAGATAATATTATTTGCGGGGGGAGGGCATACCAGAAATGCGTACACTATTTCCTTGATTCTGTTAGCTCTGAGCTGTTGACATTTGTATCAGTAAATACAATAGAAGATCTTTTCAACAATGCAAAGAATTTTCTAATCAAAAGGAATCATTATTAAAAGGCTTGTCATTCCTCTTAACCTGCACTGTAAACAGTGAATTGCTGGTGCATAGTAAACATGGACTGTACATTTAATTTTATAAATTACATGAAATGCAGGTTAAAGAGCAAAAGTTTTAGCAAAAGCGGCAGCATTTCTTGACATTTTGTGCAACATAATTTAAGTGAACATCACACCTACTCACCAAAACAGTGACACATAACGTACTTGAAAGAGTGGACAAAAGAAGCATTAAGAAGCAATTACATTTGATGAGACATCTCAATAAAAGACTCTGGTATTTGATGACTGATGAACAGTCAAATCTCTAAAGTTTGAGTCTCTTGTAATACATTTTATTGAGTAGCTGTTTGAAGTTGCAAGCCACATGTGCATCCAATGGCAGAACTATGCATTATGTTTTAGGTGGTTATTTAACTCTGGATTATGAGCACTGATGAAACTGGCAGAGAACATGCCAGTTTCAAAATTGCCTACCCACGCACTTGAAAGTATTTATTGTGTACATAACCTTGGCAGGTTAAAGTGTGTAGAAAAAATATTTATCATTTTATTCTATTAAGAGGAGTCAAAAAGAAAGGAGTAATCACTATTAAGCATTTGGTCCATTCACACAGTTGCCTCATGCTATTTTTTAAAAAAATTAGCTAATAAAATCATTTGATGTTGGTTTGCTTGGTTGTTCTTTTTTAAATATATTCTATTACAATCTTCTAGGGAAACACTAGTTTAACACAACTAATTTGATATATAGCCATGTGATTTGCGTGACACTAATAGAGCAGAAGAAAGCTAAAAAGTTGCATGTTTTCATTAACTTATTTCATTTTAAAATTCTACAGTGTTTTGTAGGTTTAAATTTGATATTCCTGATGTAGAGTACACAATTGTAAGATGGTACCTTGCCATGATAATCTTTTAAAAAAAGAAAGTGCTTTGCTTAACAGATCTCAAATCAGTTGCACGTAAATCATACACATTACTTTAATGTAATTTGTATAACAATAAGCACTTATAAAAAAAGTCAGAACATTAATGGGGCTGTCCTTAGTAAACACCCAAAAAATATACACATCATATATTCAACAAATATTAGACCTATCCAAAAGTGAATCATCTTATTTGACCAGCATAAAAAGTTTGATGCAGTTGATCAGAACTATGTCTAAGTCATTTTTACTACGTGCATTTCCATGAAAGAAGAAACTTGTTTTTTTCTAAATTACAATCCAATTTTTCAGCATTTAACCCTAAGAAGATTGTAATTTTTTCATAATATACTTTACTCAGATGGAAACAACAGTAAGTGATGGAAAAGGAAACTGACAGCTGCTTGAATGGTACATACACATAAGAGTACATTTAAGCTTCACGATGCCAGGAAAATGCAGAATACTAACTCTTTGCAGCAAAGCTCCCAAATCACAGGTCAAAAGAATAGCAACCCTATTTAAAAATAATTTTTGTGCATGACTGATTATACTGTGAACACCTTCCGTTAGAGAATGGCATAATAAACTCAGAGGTCTGTGAGTAGCTTCTCTCCCATTGTCCCCTCAGGCATTTCTGGACATTTCCAATCCATTGGGATAAGTCAGAGAGAGACCAGGAACTCAGAACACTGACAGGTAGAGAGAATTATTCAAGTGCATTGCAGTTTATAATACAGTTTTTGCAGGGGTCTTAAAAACAGGCATTCTATTTTGATTTATAGCTACTACTGCAGATGTCTGACAGCAAATTAAAGTGGGGGGGAACCCTGATTACTTAATTCCTGAAGCAATTCTGAACATGCAGCAGCAAAGAATCCCACTTGAGTTACTTTCTACTGTAAAGATCAGGGCACAGTTCAGACACAAAGGACTGACTTTCAATCAACAAATATTAATCAACTTGAACTTATGCAGGAGCAATTATTTTTTAAAAAGCAGTGTAGTAGAAATATGAATGCAGTTATATTTATATATAAAAGTGATCTAAAAAGGCTATATCAGTTTACAACACAAAGTCCTCTAACAAAAGGCTTGCAACAGTAAGAATCAATTAACTGCACCTGAAATATTAAACACTTTGATTTGAAAGCTACAATACTATAGCTTTTCTTTCTAATTTCCTACCAGCAAATTTAGACAAATAAATAATAGTAGTGTAATGCTTGTAATACCTGCATGAGGCTCACATATCTATCCAGTGTTAGCATTTTGTAATTAAAAACAACATTGAATATTTATCACAACAAGAAAACATTAGGTTACACAGTGCTTACTTCGAAAATGCTCTGAAGCATAATAATAGACATCCTCATAGCCCTCATGGTAATCCTCCTCGGGTCGGTACTTTTTGCCTTTTCTTCTTCTCGATCTTCTTATCTGCTTCACAAAGCCCAAGAAACGTTCCATCTCTTTCACCAGTGCAGTTATCAGCCCAGTTTACCTTTTGCTGGTCTTAGCAGCTAAGCTTCACAAAAAGCTGTTTGAGCATGAATGAACAGCAAGTATAGATGGAGAGCTGCACCCTTTGACTAGCCACTCTGATACCATTTAAAAAAAAAAAAGCCCCAACAGTTTCAGTTATGACAAAGCATTTTGTTTTACCTTTAAAAGGACCTTTATCAAATCCATTGTTTTTATGCTGAAATGTTACAACCAAGGTAAAGGAGGAAATAAAGAGAAGTGTTTGATCACAATCAGCTTTTAGAAAAAACAGAACAAAGTTCAGATCTGCCTGACACCAAGAGGAATCCCAGCACTAGAATTTCACTATCCTATGTCTCCATCATTTGAAGAGGAGCTGGGGGGGGGAGGGGGGCGGGGATACATGTTAGTCAATGGACTCAACCATATCTGAAGGCAAAACAGGTTTTCTGTAGCCTGTTAATCACTACCCTGATGTTTACTGTGGCACATGCTCAAGACCTCATTTGATTTCATTTGTTTTAAAAATGTTAACCATGCTGATCCATTTCCGATACCACTCATGGTGGATGAATAAACAACAAAGTGGTTTAATCCATATACACAGCCTACTCACTGACAAGTGTGTGCACTGAATATGTTAATTGGAGCAGCAGGGAGAAAGCTCGGCAGCTGCTTAAAAATGACACGTTTACCCGCAGGGCATTAATGTATTCCAATCATTGTTTAATCTAAATATTAAAATGAACTTCACAGACAGGCTCCTTATAGATCCAGCACAGCTATACAGTAATGCAAACAAAGAAAGCTACATCATGACCACACCGTACTGCCTACCCTTTACTGTACTCATCTAAAATCCTAGCTGAGTTGTAAAACTTGAAAAATAACCGAGAGCAAACCAACCAGACATGAAGCAGAACTCTGTTATGTTAGCAACAAGCCTGAAAAGGTGTCCACATTTTTCTGACCACTTGTTTCTGCACTCCACAAGCATTCTTTAAGATAAGACAGGAATTTCACAAGCGTTTTTGACAAAATTCCCCTCCTTCAGGAGAGAACAAAATCAATGACCATTCAAATCCAATCAGTTGAACATTTACCAGTTTGTTTTGTAACCTCACCATTCCAGTAAACTGAGTGAGGTCTTTGTACAAGTAGGAAACCTCCATTCTGTTGCCACGTGTTTGGAATGCAATTAATCACATCAGTCAAATTATCTTGTACCTACTTACCTACCACCGTGACATATCCTGTTCCCCCTTACCCTATGAGAGGAGTCCCAATTATTTACTTTGAAAGCCTGGTCACTATAGTTATTTGATGAACAAGTCACCAATTCAATTCATTTTAGGTTATGTCTACACTACGAGCTAGGGGTGTGATTCTCCCGCTTGCGTACATATATTCATGACAGTTCAATGAGAACTAGTGTGAGTATCAGTAGCGTAGCGGCAGTAGAGGTGCATGCCCTGTACAAACTCTCCTGAAATCAGAGGGTACCTACGTGGCACAGCTAAGCCATGTCTTCACTGCCACTGCCCATGCATGCTACTGCTGCTACACTATTTATATTTGTGCTAGTTCTGGTCAAGCTCCTCTTGTCAAGCAGGGGAATCATCACACCCTTGGCTATGTCTGTACTACAAGCTAAGTATCATGGCTTTCATATGTTACATTCCTGAACACTGAGATTGCATGATAAAAAGATGGAAAACAACATAATGTCACATTTTTTAAAAAGTAATAAAACTTTTTATAGGCATTTTTATGAAAAGACCACTGCATCCTCCAGAGTTTCAGTTTCTCTCTCTTTTTTGCTACTCTGCTTCCAAACAGTACAAAACATATAAAAATTGTAACACCTTTTCTACAAATATTTAGAGTATTATGCAGGAGAAGCAGACGCCCCTGAAGAGTTAGGTCTTATTATTATTATTCCTTACATACTCCCGGTCTATAACTCTCTCTCCCAGCCCCTTTTTCAATAAGATATTAACAACTTTCTGAAATATTCACCTTTTAGACCAAGGGTGGAAAATACAGCCCGCAGGCTGGATCCGGCCTGTCTAATATTTCTGTCCGGCCTGCCCCCTCGCAATCTCCAGGCCGCTAAAAGTCCCACGGCGCAGTGGGGTACTCAGGCAGCCTGCTTGCCTGCCTTGGCCCCACGCCGCTCCCGGAAGTGGCCGACTGCTGCTGGCATGTCTCTGCGCACCTCTGGCTTGGGGAGAGGGAAGAAGCTGTCCTCACAGCTCCCACTGGCTGGAAATCAGCCAATGGGAGCTGTGGGGGGAAGTGCCTGCGGGTGGGGGCAGCGTACAGAGACCCGCTGCCCCTCTCCCCACAAGGGGCGCGCAGAGACATGCCAGCAGCAGTCGGCCACTTCTGGGAGCGGCGTGAGGCCACAGCATGCAGTCAGCCTTCCTGAGCCTTGCTGCACCATCAGCTGGGAGCCACCTGTGGTAAGTGCCTCCCGGCCAGAGCCTGCATCTCGCACCCCCTCCTGCACCCCACCCCCCTGCCCCAGGTCAGAACCCCCTCCTGCACCCAAACTCCCTCCCAGACCCCACACCCCATTCTGCACCCTAATCCCCTGCCCCATCCCGGAGCCCCCCCCCTGCACCCAAACTCCCTTCTAGACCCCCTCCATTAATATAGTAGAAATCTGCAGCCCATGATGACTCAAAATTCATGGAGTGCCCCGCCCCTGCAAAAATTATTGCGCACTCCTGTTTTTAAGACTGTTTTAGACTGTGGCTCCCCGCCTAGGAGCCAGACTTGCTAGCCGCTTCTAGGGTGCGACACGGTGCCAGGACAGCTAGGGACTAATCTGCCTTAGTAGACCCACAGCACCGCCAATCGGACTTTTCATGGCCCAGTTGGCAGTGCTGACCATAGCTGCCAGGGTCCCTTCTTGACTGTGCATTCTGGTTGAAAACCGGACACCTGGCAACCTTGACCAGAACACACCTACTCAGAGAGGCACCAGCCCCTGCCAGGACAGCAGATGCAAAACCTGCAAACATATCTCCACTGCTACAATGATCAACACCCTCACAACAAACCTTTCAAGATCCAGGGCTCCCAGAGGTGCTGAGTTTCTAATCTGTCGAGGGGTGCTCTCCCCCGGCTCCACCCAGGCCTCGCCCCCACTCCACCCCTTCCCCCAAGGCCCCACCCCCATCCCTTCCTTGCCCAGTTTCCCCCCTCCCCCAAGTGTGCTGCACCCTCAGTCCTCCCCCAGTGCCTCCTGACACCGTGAAACAGCTGATCTGTGGCAGGCAGTAGGCACTAGTAGGGAGGGGGAAGCACTGATCTGTGGGGCCCGCCAGTGGGCAGGAGGTGCTGGGGGGTGGGGGATGTTCTGATATGGGGGCTGCCAGTGGGTGCACAGCACCCACAGAGTCAGGACCTATGATGGGTCCTGCACATGCCTATCACAATAGGTGGTGTACCTCATCCAGTGCACTAAATGCCTCAATAGCACCTGTGTGTGTGAAACCAATCACTATGCTCTCACTATGAACTCACACAGGAAAATGTTCAGAGAGAAAAACACCCTATCACCTGTGGATGAACACTTTTCACAAAGCAATCACTATATCTGACCTATCAGTCCTCATCCTCAAAGGAAACCTGAACAACATTTTCCAAGAGATGAGCCTGGGAGCTTAAATTCATAGCTTTGCCAGACACTAAAAATCAGGGTCTTAATCAAGACATTGCATTTATGGCTTATTTGAACTCTGTGATATAATAACCTCCCCTTTTGTCCTATGACTACAGCAGTGTTAATGGGCCACTTCACCTTGAATGGTCCCTTAAAATACGTGCTAACTGTGTATGCTAAACTATCTATCTGTTTGATCTTGTATTTAGTTGTGACACTCCTAGGGCTTATGTTTAAAGTGCTACAGTTCATGTACAGTGCTTTAGTGAAGACAGTTCTCCCATTCACATAGTTAATCCACCTCCCTGAGAGGTGGTAGCTAAGTCAGCAGGAGAAGCTCTCCCCTGTCAACGTAGCGCTGTCTACAAGAGGGTTAGGTTGCTATAATGGCATCACTCGGGAGTGTGGGTTTTTTACATCCCTGAGCAATGCAGTTGTACTGATATAGGTCTGTAGAACCTTTCCCAGCCCTGAAAAAGAGCTCAGGGTAGCTCGAAAGCTTGTCTCTCTCACCAACAGTAGTTGATCCAAGAAAAGGTATTACCTCACCCATCATGTCTAATATCTTGGGACTTACACAGCTACAACACTGCATCGTGTAATAAGCAGCAGTTCTAGCAACTGCCTGCCCATTTTCTAAAGAAAACTGGTTTTACTTTAAGTTTTGAGCTTTTGAAAATTGCATACTGGGCTTGTACAGTAGATTTTTTCCTCACTAAGCCTGTGAAGTGCATAGCTAAGGAAGGATTCATTGTGCACAAGTGTATGGCTAACTTAGCAAGGTAGTGAAAAAACATACTGAAAAATATTGCTGCAAACTGGTAGGGAGACCAGCAGCTGGGAAGAGGTTCTTGCCCTCCTTGTAAGGCATGAGAAGATTGAGGGCAGTACCTGTGCAATTTCTAAGCTGGGCAGGAGGGAGCCCATACTCCGATACATAGTGCGCATTTTGGTCAATTTCACGGTCCATTTTGGTCAATTTCACAGTCATAAGATTTTAAAACTCATAAATTTCATGGTTTCAGATATTTAAATCTGAAATTTCACAGTATTGTAACTGTGGGGGTACCAACCCAAAATAGGGTCATGGGGGCGGGGGGAGTGTCTCAGTATTGCCACCCATACTCTGTGCTGGTTGGTGTCTTCAGAGCTGGGCAGCCGGAGGGCAGCTGCTGGCCAGGTACCCAGCTCTGAAGGCACTGCCACCACCAGCAACAGCTTAGAAGTAAGGGTAGAAATACCATATCATGCCATGCCACACTCATTTCTGCACTGTGGCGGCCACACTGCCTTAAGAGCTGGACTCCCAGCCAGCAGCCACTGAGCTTCCTGTAACAAGAGGAGGTTCCTGGAGATGGGTCTAACCCGACCTCGGGAGTGACTCATGCAGAGGAAGAGGAAGTCCTATCCCCACTCAGCCTGTCCAAGACTAGCACCTAGAGCCCAGCGCTTGGGAGTTAAAGTGGCCTTGGGCTGGCTGGGGGGGAGGGGGAGGGAGAGGGGTGACCATGGCACTCCCCCGCCCCCCATCACGGGGCCCTGGGCAGTTGCCCACTGGCCCACCTGTAAAGCTAGTCCTGCCTTCCCCAAAAAGTAGCCAAACCCCCCTCCCCCAATACCATGCCACCTCACTTCTATGCTGCTGTTGTCGGCGACACTGCCTTCAGACCTAGGCTCCCTCCCAGCAGCCACTGCTCTCCGGCTGCCCAACTCTGTAAAATCTGGTCTCCCCTACAACAGTCAGATTTCACGGCCCATAACACGTTTTTCACGGCCGTGAATTTGGTCGGGCCCTACTGATACACCTTAGTGTATCACAACAACTATTCACATCTAAGGTGCATAAATAGGGCTTTCCAGTGGACTCTAGCCAAAGAGCTAGTTGATTTGCTGACAAGTGCTTTATTCGTCTGTTCCCCTTTGTACAAATACCAATAGCAATGACTAATATTGCCAATATCCTTGTTTTAATTATTTTTTACAAGACCATGTATGTTTGTTGTGGGGGACTTCCGCACATCTAAAGCTTCAAGTATTAAAACCAAGCTTCAGCAATCCAAAAATGATGCAAGTTACCAGCCCTCCAATTTCACATAGCTGTTATTTTTAAAACACTGAACAGATTTACTGTTATTTCTAACTTTCCAGAAAACTGTATCTCTAACGATATTGCACCACTTCCTCTAGAGATACACACCAATTTTTAAAAAGCAACGAAGAGTCCTGTGGCACCTTACAGACTAACAGACGTATTGGAACATAAGCTTTCGTGGGTGAATACCCACTTCGTCAGACACCAATTTTTGTATCTAACTTCTACCCCCAAGTTATAACTGCAAGTCTCACCAGAACTTTAACTATGGAGCTATTAACAGTTACTGCTAAATACAACACTTCAGAGTTATGGGATTCTCAGCCTGAGGCTCATAACCTCCAGGTGGGCTGCAAAAAGTGTCAAGGGGTCATGACCACTTCGCTCTTCTCATAGGCTAAATGGGATGACATCTCAGCTAGATGACAGGGGGGAAGAGGTCCTGTAATGGAAAAGACTGAAAATCTCTCCCTTAAAGAACAGAAAATAGTATTAAAAATTATCTAATAAAATATACTGGACCAATGTGAAATGAAGTTATTTTAAATATGTAAAATAAACACTAGATGCTTCACCTATGCCTGTACATTTGAGGGGGGGATTGCATTATTTGAGAAATATTATAAAATGTTCTAATATAATTGAAGACTATTTTGAAATGCATGGGCACAAAGGGGCAGAGCTAAAAATTCTATAACAATTCCTAACTATTGAGTGCTTCACTGTGAAACTTTAGCAATATATTAAAGCTTTGCATATGAAATATATATTTAATACATAGCCCACACTATATTTAATGGTTTTTAATGTCTTCAATGTGTTTTACAAATATTAAGCCTCAGAATGTACCTATGAGGTAAATGTTATCATCATCCCATTTTCAAATGAATAAGCACTGCATCTTAAATCAAATTTTACAAATACAGCTTCCTAAAGTGAAAAATTGTCATTTCTTTTTCTATATCTATCCACAAATCTGTAGCCCACTCTTGGGAATATTTTGTTTCTCACTGATAACACAGGAAGCTCTTTTCAATGTTTTGGCACCATGGGTTTTTATAATCCCCAAATAAAAACCTTCTAGAATTTTAGCTAGAAAAAAAAAAAAGGCGGAGGTAAAATTTTCAGAAGTACCACAGTGACTTAGAAGCCTAAGTCCCATTGACATTAGCTCCTAAATGACTTCGTTTTTTAAAGTGTTATTCTGAGTACATAGGGTTAAATGTGGCAGACACTCTGGGCTGTGTTGACACTAGAATTTTTGGACCCATAATTCCCAACAGGTGCAAAGCCCTGGCTAGAAGTTGTAATGTAGACAAGTCAGGCTTTCTGGATGATCATGTTTCCAAAAGACTTAGCCAAAAATCTTTACATGTGCTGTATTCTCTTGGTCCTGATTAGAAGTAGTGTCTTTGATTACCTTGCGCGGGGGGGGGGGGGAGAGCAGGGAGGAAGAAGCCATTGAAGTTCGGGCATTTAGTTGTTTAGACGTTAACTGCAATTTCCATGAATACAATAAAGTTCACAATTCAATTTTTGACCCTTCTGAAACTCTGGTGATGACAGCATTTCATAATGTAGATATATGTCTGCTCTGACAATTAACTCATTTCATATAGGTTACCAAGAACCACACAGTGATAACTTTTCAGGTAATATCAAACCTGGGCCTGATTCAAATCAGTGACCTGCTAGCCAAAGGCTTCATGACAATAATAAAGTAAACATGACATTAAGATACTATGCCCTTAGGAGAGCTGAACTAAGACCTCAGCAGATATGTAGCATGAGATCCACGTGATCAGGATCAGCGCATGCTATTGCTTCAAAATATGGGTTAAGATATATAAGCCTCACCTCCATCTGTGGTAGCCATAGCAAGTATTAGTTGTTACTATCAGTAAAAGCTCTACATTTAACATCCCTGTTTGCATACAATTGTTGTTCACCGCTCACGGAAGTATAAGCAAATATTTGGTTCTGAATGGAATGTGGTATAATGAAATAAATATATTCATAGATGCCCAGAGGAAAACTGCTCTATAAAGTCTCACACTTCATAGTGAGTGAATGAGAATGAACCAGCTTGACAAGTTAGATACCAGAAAACAGCCTGAAGAACCTTGATCTGACTAGCATAAAGGAAGTTTATAGGTGCCCAGGAGAGAAACTTGTCACTGAGCTCAACCTATTTTTTTTTTTAATAAAGAGTTAAACATTTCTGATGAAAGTTCATTAGAAGTGTAATAATGTACGTGACATTTCATGAATGACAGACTTGTTTACTAAAGCATAAATTCACTTTTTAAAAGATATTTGGGGAAAGAATGGGGGGGAAGGATTAGATTGGTATTAATGCCGTGCCTATTTTATTATGGACATAAAGATATTATGCATTTAAGAGAGGTTGACACCTCATTGGGCTTAAAGACATGGGACCTTGGGACCATCAGGACCCAAGGGAGAGAAGCAGGCCTGCATAATGCTTCACTCCTCACCTACAGTATATAGTTCACAGCAAAAAAAGTCAAAGCTTTAGACAGGTGAGCTCCACATACCTGCTCAAGCCAGTATACAACATTTCTGCTATCGAGAGGGAACACTGGGTTTGCCTCACTGAGTTCTGGCTGGAGAACGCACAAGCAAGAGAACACAACAAGGTGGCACAAGAGTTCTGCTTAATATTACCGCTCTTGGGACAAAAATAAAGCTGCATTTAAGTGGTTTCTGGAGTTCAATTGAACACAGAAAATCTCCAAAGTACAAACCTCTTGAGTTACAGCATAAAGATTTTCCATGTGAAAAACTTACATGTATTGTAGAGATACAAGAGACAGGAGAGGAGGGTTTATCTTCTCCAGCCCTCTTGCAATTGTGGGATGTACATCTAATAATCTACAGTTTCTTGATGTTGAGACCAAAAATCACAGACATACTGATTTCCAGAAGTTGCTGCCCTGTCACAGCCTTGTCTTTCCTGACATCCTAGTTTCTCAGTAGCAGATGTGGAATTACATATTTTCAGGAGAGACTGTGGGTGATCACGTACCCTGAGCTAATAGCATCTAGAACAAGTCCATCTGAAGCAGGCTTCTGAGTACAGGTTCAATCTTCTTCCAACATTTGCCTGCTGAGACCATCATAAAAGTGTTGACTATTTGAAATATTACACTAACCTACCGTATAATTCAATATTAGATCAATTTCAAGATCCTAGTCGGTCCTCACCTTCAAAGTCCTTAATGGCCTAAACAGGATTACAGGAAAAGCCTCCTCTATGCTACAGCTTCCCTAGCAATGGCACCAGTTCAGACATTCTTGTGGGGGGAAAGAAGGGGAAACTTCCAGTCCCCATCCATCTCATCACCCAGCAGGGACCCCATTCCAGCAAGGACCTCACATCTCCCCTCCTCCCGTTGGGACCTAGGGTCTCCCATGCAAGGGAGTCTCCCCCTGATCTTACACAAGTGCATAAGCTGGGACTGCCAGGAATCAAGCAATCAGTGGACTCCCCTGCGCTCCAGGAACAGACTCCTCGTACATCTGGTCAGACTACCATTTGGCTCAACCATACCTCTGTCTTGACAGAGGGGTGGCCAGGCCAAATTTTAGTGGCATTGCACCTGCACCACTGGAGCAGTGCACCAGACCACTCTGACATTAGCCATACTGATTTAGTAGGGGCCCAATGCCTGAACATGGTCGAGCCCAATGCCTCTCCAGCTCTGCGGCCTATGGACCTTTCAGCAAATAGTTTGTGCCAATTTTAGCCTACTTTACTTCAGTTCACAACTGGTCACTTTATTTACTATTAATTATTCACTCAAAGTCACACAATGTTGTTTGTTTCTGTTTCCTGATTAGAGGATACAAACTTTATAAACCTTTTCTGTTAATAAATTTTCTGTGACCATTCATAATTATTTGACAGATCTATTGTGCAAATAAACAGTTTTTCAAAATCGCTGTGCAAGCACTTCCAACATATACTCTGAGTTATTCATAAATGTTAGCATTCCTGATTGCTTTTGCTCTCTGCAAGCTTCCTAGCAAACAAATACACACTCACAAATCAGTGTACAACCAATTCTAATGCTGTGGAATGAGGAAAGATAGTGCAGAAGGGATTAACCCACAAAAATATCAGTTAACTCTGAGAGAGAGAGAGAGAGAGAGAGAGAGAGAGAGAGAGAGAGAGAGAGCGCGAGCGAGCACGCAAGAGCGAGTGAGCCTAGACATAGCTCGTAGATGTGCTGCAAACTGCTGTGAAATCTTCATAACCCTATTTAAAAGGGTCACTGTCAACTAGAATTGGTGCAAAATTTGTTTTGGGGGGAAAGAATTCTAAGCCTTTTCTTATTATTATTTTTAAAAGTTTCAGTGGAAACACAATTTATACATTCTATCCCTTTATCTGTTTTTTTCTGTACCTGCTACATCAGGGGTGGGCAAAAATTTTCACCTGAGGGCCACATCTGGGTATGGAAATTTTATGCCGGGCCATAAATGCTCATGAAATTGGGGGTTAGGGTGTTGGAGGGGGTGAGGGCTCCAGCTAGGGGTGCGGGCTCTTGGGTGGGGCTGTGGATGAGGGGTTAGGGTGCCGGAGGGTGCTCCGGGTTGGGACTGAAGGGTTTGGAGGGCGGGAGGGGGATAAGGGCTGGGGCAGGGGATGGAAGGGGGATCAGGGATGCAGGCTCCAGGAGGCGCTTACCTCAAGCAGCTCCTGGAAGCAGCAACAGCAGCATGTCCCCCCATCCGGCTACTATGCGAAGGCGCAGCCAGGTGGCTCTGCATGCTGCCCCATTGGCAGGCACCGCCCCTGCAGCTCCCATTGGTCACGGTTCCCAGCGAATGGAAGCTGTGGGGGCAGCGCTTGAGGTGGGGGCAGTGTGTGGCCCTGGCTGCCCTTAGACGTAGGAACCAGAGGAGGGACATGCTGCTGTTTTCAGGAGCCGTGCAGAGCCACGGCATGTGCGGAGCAGGGCAAACCCCCGACCCCGCTCCCTGGCTGGAGTGGGAGCTCAAGAGCCGGATTAAAACGTCTGAAGGGCCAGATGCGGTCCCTGGGTCGTAGTTTGCCCACCCCTGTGCTAGATACTGCTTTAAATGAACTGTCTCAAGACCAGGTCGCGGGTGGTCCAGCCTAGTGTATGGAGCTGGAGTCAGACCTATTCGCCAGAGCAAGAGTCAGAACCAGAGTCATAGTCTGAATGCCAGAGCCCAGGGTCAAGGCAGTGTGAGACCGAGGAATTGGAGCCAAAGGTCAGTACCAAAGTCTGTCCAAATGCCAGAGCCACAGGTCAAGGCAGGAATCACTGCAAAGGGTCAGAACTGGATTACCTGAGTTGAGGAAAGCAGGAGCAACGGTGGTTCCTGTGCAGGAGCAAGGCTGAGACAGGACTGGAACGAGGTCCAGTGCAGGGATTAGGTGGGAGCAGGACAGAAGCAAGGCAAGCACAGGGAGACAGAATCCACCAGTCTGTGCCTTGAGCAGCCAGAGAGCTACTGCTGGGCTTTAAAACAAGCTTGCTAGCTTCTTCAGGCATTCAGGTGGGGTAGTCTTTTAGCCTGCCCTGCTCATGTGCCCCAGCTTTGCTCATTAGGCCATCAGGAGATGGAGCAGGTGCAGCTGCAGGGCCTGATTCCTGACACTAATAGCTGTAACACACAAAAGTGGGTAAACAGAATCTAACCTGATACGGCCACAGAGACACCCATTGCCCTGATAAACACCAGAAAAGGCTGAATTTGCTTAGTGTTTTGAGTTAACTGACAGTGGCTCTACTGTTAAGAATTAACTAGGTTTTGTCTCTGACAGGACTTTAGAAACTCTCTGGAGCTGAAACAGTAGGTTGCTTTTATTAAAATAAAATTTAAAAAAAACATCCTAGAAGTGGAAAATATTCTTTGAGGGGTCTGAATTGAGGATATTTTTATCCCTGGCAAGTGTTTCTGGGAAAAGAAATAAATGGTCAAAAAGAACACTTCTGAAATCTTGCTTGGTATGTCTCACTCAATTTTGTACCCCTTTTGCATATAAAGTATACATTGTACCAATTTCTAAGTTCATACAGACGTAAACATTTCCCTCATTTGAACTACCAACTTCCATTTGCCACAAATCTTTTAGCCCTTTTCTTGAGAAATTGATTTTTTCCCAGTTAATCAAAAATAAAAACACCAAAACAAAGTCGAAGTTTAACATGGAGGTAGGAGTAGGAAGGAAGAAGAGAAAACAAATGCATCAGACATTTCACTGGCACGTGAATGCCTAACAGATATGTAAATTGATGATGTTGAGGTCAGAATTAAGGTTTTGAATCATGCCATAATCCTGAGGAATAGGGCATGTGCATTGTGTTACTTTATATCTGGGAGGTGAATGGGATTTAGCTGAAGAAAGTTTAAGTGAAACTGGCAAATGTGATGTGTGTGTGTTAAAGTATGTTACAGAAGAATACCTTACTTGGACATTTCTTTCCTTTTAAAGGTTTGTGTAGGATACTATTCCTCTTATGCAGCATTAGCTGGCTTTTAAAGAATGTTTTTCTTTGTGGAAATAGCATAAATGGTTATAGAAAAGTAGTATATGGATGCATTCACTTAGGCATCCTGTGTATCCTTCTACCACAAGCACTTCCTGCCCACTAAACCAGTGTCCTCCCTGATCCTGCTCTATGTCCTGATCATGCAATAAACACCAAGTGGATGCTGGTGAATGCCCACATGAAACTCACTGAAGGCCACTACTTCCCCTTCCTCCCTGTCTCTCCCGTGTCTGATGTCTCTCTATCAATGACCCACATTCTCACCTCACCCTGCCCTAATAGAATCTAGATTAATTTTAAAATTAAGAGAGCTAGCATAATGTGTTGTACTGTCAAACAAATACCTTCCAGATGTTATTCGATATAAACCTTCTTCCCTGCCTCCTCCTTGTCTGATGTCGACTCTCTGTATCATGTCAAACCAGATTATAAACTCTTCTGCACAAGGCCCATGTCTCTATTCTTTTTTAAAGCATCATGCACACCTCAACTGCAATATAATCCTGCTCAATGTTTACTAACAATAACAGTAATTACCTGATAGCAGTGAAAATCTAATTGATATGTCCCTCTATGGAAAACATCCATCAAATTACACTGCGTGGTTATTCACAGAGAGGAAACGTGCTATGACAAGAGGCCTTTCTCATTTGTTTAAAAATAATGAAGGAATGGCTCAAAGCGATAGTGCTGATGAGTCTGACCACAAGACAGGGAAGCCAACAACCAGAAACTAAAGCACTGGAAAAGGCTCTCTAGATCCTGAAGGCAAAATGCAACCTGTAGAGTCATAAACCTTCCTCGGTAACTGCAAGAAAAAGATAGCACTGATGAACAGAAGGATTTTACTGTTGCGGAACTCAAACAAGCAAATTCTGTTCAATGATCAAAAAAGAGAAGTGCATGCAAACACTCTATTATGAGTGAGTGCATTTGTGATTAAAAATATGTAAATATTTATGCAAAGTAGGTAATCTGTCTACAATCTCCTGCCCCAGAGGCATAGACCAACAAGATGACTAATGAAGAATCCAGTTGAGGCAGATTAACCCATCTCATCCAATCCCAAATCCCAACCTTTCCTTTCTTTTTTAAATATCTGGATGCAGCTAATAATCCTCCTAAATAAGTAAATGTACTTTTAACAGATTGTTGTCCCACACGGACATCAACAGTGAGAAATAATTTGGGTCAAAAAGATACAGATTAGATGGGCAACTTGAAAGGTATAAGGAGAAATAAAAAGATGTAAAATCACAATAAGGAGAACCCAGTAGGAAGCATCTCAGTCAATCTCATATTACAAAACCATGGGCAATGACCACAGGACACTAGCACAATAAAAGGGCCCACCGACTAGCTCCCACACTTCAGAGAAGGAATTTGTAGAATGTGGGTTTCTACACATCTTTACAGAGAATATTTGGCTTCCTTTTGGTCTCTATTCCAGAGCCGCAGAAGTAACTCCATATTTAAGGGTCATCCAATCATGACCCCTTTTTTTTAACTTCACTTGAGAGAAAAAAAACAACAACAAAAATGTCCCTAATATTTCACAGTGTTATCTTCTGCATAGGAAAATATTTGAGAAAGTTAGAAAGAAAATGGCCGAGGCATTCAAGAGATATCAGAGCTTGAAAAACTTGGAACTAGTTCATGTTTGCAAATGTTACCAAGGATTTATTTGGAACCTCAAGTTCTACAACAGTGTTTCCCAAACTTGGGACGCCGCTTGTGTAGGGAAAGCCTCTGGCGGGCTTGGCCAGTTTGTTTACCTGCCGCGTCCGCAGGTCTGGCCGATCGCGGCTCCCACTGGCCGCGGTTCGCTGCTTCAGGCCAATGGGAGCTGCTGGAAGCGGCAGCCAGCACATTCCTCAGACTGCGCTGCTTCCCGTAGCTCCCATTGGCCTGGAGCAGCGAACCACAGCCAGTGGGAGCCTCAATCGGCCAGACCCATGGACATGGCAGGTAAACAAAACGGCCCAGCCCACCAGGGGCTTTCCCTACACAAGCGGCATCCCAAGTTTGGGAAACACTTCTCTACAAACATCTGAATGGTTTCTTCAGTTCTCCTCTGTAAGAATTAGAGCCTTTGAGTATTACTTAGAAGATGTAAATAGTATAATGTTTTGAACATCTGAAACTCCATCACCTCATCTTTACATGCCTGGGAGATTCCTTTCTCAGAGAGTGCTTTCTGCTCTCAGCTCCCTCTATTATCATAATACTTGCATAATGTAAGCTTATGGGTTTATATGTGAGTCAAAGATTTGTACATTTTACATGTAAATATGGTAGTGATACAAGATAAAAATCTCTTTATTCTTTTCTAGACAGGCTTTTAAGAACATTATCCTTAAAGTAATATTTATCCTTGAAATCATAGTAATAGTAACTCTTAGATATTCCATGTTTCTTCTTTCTTTAAAAACACAAAAACAACAACAAAAAAACCACCACCACCAATTCCCAGACAAGACTATTTTGACTGGGAATTTCCTTAGGTTTTATAAAATATTTAACATTTTTCCTGTGGAGCCTGCAAGTTATGCAAAATGTTCTCTTCTCCCCCATGCTTCCCCTTCATTTTGCTTCCAACCTCATAATCCTTGCTATTTCCCCATTGTGACTCCCTGTACCATTGACAAAGAAATATGCATATAATGTGGATTTATTTAGGAAGTTCTAGGCAGGTAGATGAGCAATTTTTCCTATCCAGAACAGTCACTTTATCATCCTATATTGTTCTCTCTTCTCCTGATCCCCCAGAGCAGCCCGCCTGCCATCAAATGTGGCTTTCTGCAAGCCATTGTGGCTGTCTGCATTGGGACTATTTGAGGTAGGTGCTTTCTAAGCCCTGTTTGGGCCATTAGTTACAACTAACAGTTTTGGAAGCACACAGCTGAATGCATTCTGAAGTGCGTATAAGACCGATATGTCATTTAGGAAGCCCACAGAGAGCAAGTATATTACATTCAAAAGCTCAAAACTAGTCTAGGGCTCCAGTTCTCACCAGGACCAGCAAATCAAAATGAATTGGAAGTTTTTACACCAAAAGATTTGAGTTGTGATGAGCCAATGTCCAAGAGGAAAGAGCACATTTTGAAACCTCAAACATCCCAAATGCTTTGTCCAGCTTGCCTCAATCTTTCCAGATCAGATGCACTGTTATCATTTTGGAGGCCCAATATATAAAGATACAAAATTTTAGAAATATAACATTTTGAATTAGGAGAGGACTTTCTAAGCTGATCTGCTTAAACATGCTTGGGTCCTCAAATTTGATGAGCCGTGATAATTGTACTCTAGAATTCTATAATTCTAAGTTGGAATGTACTATTAAAAACTGCATGAGAAATTTACAAAAAAAATATTTTCCCCCAGTTTTATATAGTCCTACTGCACAAGATGGCAGACTACTGAGGGAGAGTTAATGTCATTCATAAAACTTTGAATGACTAGACTTTCTACCTTTTTTCCCCAAACCTTTTCACCTTAGCTTAACCTTGCAAATATAACTTTTAAATTACTATTGCAACATTCTAAAGAAGGCTTTTCAGAAGTATTTACAAACTTAACTGTGTATTCATTTTCTTTTGTCTGAAAGTTGTTCCTTACGTTCTCTGCTATACTTCATTATTCATATGGAGGCTATCACCTTCACACTCTCATAATATAGAGCCTGATTGTGCAAATACTGATAACTGCTTATCACTGTACGCAGTCCCACTCAATTAAATAAGACTGCTCAGGGCAGTATGCACTACGCTAGTTAGTGTCTGCAACATCAAGCCCTTATTCTACACTGGTGTTGCCAGGTCCTATTTTCAGACATGTTCACACCATGAGTCCTAGGTATACATGAAAAAGAAAACACTGGTGAAGTAGAAATAATCTTATGTTGGTAGAAAGAACGAACTCAGGTGCGAGGACTTACAATACAGTGCATTTTGGAAGCGAAAGGTGACTGTTTGACATTTAATTTTCCAAGATGTCTAAACAACCACAATAAATTTACAAATGTAGACATGCCACACTGTTAAATTTCATTTCACGCTCAGTAAGCAAACATTACCAAACTATAAGCACTGTCATCCTTTGTCTTTTTAGCTAGAAATCTTGTAGCCAATAAAGGTTCGACCTTGAAATATTTCACAGATGGATGAGTTGGCTTGGGTTTGCTAGTCACTCTGTTATGAAATTTACAGACCAGGACAGTTAGGTCACATTTACTGCTGTAATCTCTGGCAGGTGACTATAGGCCACATTTTAGAATACTGTCACTGGAATACATCAGCAAAATGTCAGAAAATTAGTGTATGTTAATCCTGATAGAGAAATCCTGATAGAGATATAGAATGTGAAAATCATGTTCTTTGTATTTAATATTCTTAGCAATACTTTTATTATGAAAAAATAAAAACCTCTAAATTTCTTTGCAGGGTTTCTAATAATTTCACAAAACTACAAGAATATCTTATTAAATTATGGAAAATGTATGGTTATGTGGGAAACGATGATTAATCGTTATGGCAGGCTGACATAAGACACAGTTCATCCATTTCTGGCATGGACTGCACCCACACATCAAAAAGAAAAATTACAAGTCTTATTTACCCAAGGGATTATTTATGGTTTTCTGATACTTCCACTCCATTTGAAACACTGCACTGCACCAGCTAAGCAAATTAAACAAGCAAACATACAAGTATTAATATGTGCCAACTCTCATGATCTATATATCTTACTTATTTGGAGAGCTATATATTCATTTTCAATGGTATAAGCTGCAACACTTAAGGCTGCAGCATATTTCAGTATCACTTCAGTTTCCACCCTATAGTAAATACACAATCACATTTTAAAGAGAATAAATATTCAGTTCTCTCTATTCAGTATTAAGTCTTTAATCTAAGTATTAAGACTGATTTAATATGAATTGCAAAACTGTGAAAAATAACTTAAGATTCAAAGTAAGTAGCAAAATACTGCACCTGGGCAGTTTTAAAATATGCATTGTACACGTTTCAAAAATAAAAAAGGTGACAAACAGTAAACTAAAAGATAATTAAAAATCTTCATTGTTACCTTTTAGACAAGTGTATTAGTCTCCCCAGCGTCTGCATACTGGCCCCAATCCAGCAAAAACTTACACACAAGCTTCATTTCACAGAGTGTGTTGTTATACTGAAGTCACTGGAAATATTCGGACTGCGTAAAGTGAAGCATGTGCTTAAATCTGTGCAGGATTGGGAACACTGTCCTCTCCCATCCTTATGTTTTACGTCTCGTTATTCTTACCTAAATTAGGACCTAACATTCATGTGCTGTTGCCACTACCTATCATGCTGGCCAATATTGTCTCATTGTACTCACCCGTGGGTCTGTCTTATCCACCTGTTGTTTCTTGATTTATACTTACATTGTGAACACTTTGGGGTGGGGCCCATCTTTTCTGGTCCATGATTAGGACTCCTTGGCACTACAGTAATACAGATAATAAAGCTACATACAATTATTTTTCTCAGTGCTGTTATTCCTTCCTGGAGTCCTATCAAAATCAATGGGAAACTATATATACAGGAATAACTGTATGTAGGGTTTCCAACAGTCTAATCGCACAAACCCAAACACCTTGCCCCACCCCGAGGCCATGCCCCAGCTCCACCCCTTCTCTGAGGCCACGCCCCCATTCACTCCATCCCCCCTCACTCCATCACTCGCTTTCCACTACCCTCACTCACTTTCACCAGGCTGGGGCAGGGGGTTGGGGTGCCGGATTTGGGATGGGGATGTGGGTTCTGGGGTGAGGCTGGGGATGAGGGCTTTGGGGTGCAGGAAAGGGCTCAGGGCAGGGGCGCAGAAGGCGGTGTATGAGGGAGGTGTGGGCTCTGGGAGGAAGTTTGGTTATGGGAGGGGGCTTTGGGCTGAGGCAGGAGGTTAGGGTGCAAGGGGGGGTGAGGACTCAGGCTGGCAGTGCGGACTATGGTGTGGGGCTGGGGATGAGGGGTTTGGAGTGCAGGAGCGGGCTAGGGCTGGGTGCAGGAGGGGTGTGGGTTGCAGAAGGGAGTTTGGCTGTGGGAGAGGGCTCAAGGCTGGAGCAGGGGGTTGGGGTGTGGGAGTGGGTTCGGGTGACTTGAGCCTACTGAAGTAATAGAAATATTTACATGGACTTCGATGACACTATGTGGGTTACATAATAATCTTTTATTGGACAAACTTTTAAGCTACAGAGAGCTCCTTTTCAGGTCTGTTCTTCAGGATCTGAAGAAAAGCTCTATATAACTCAAAAGCGTGTCTCTTTCACCAACAGAAATTTGTCCAATAAAAGATAATTACCTCACCCACCTTGTCTCTCTAACATCCTGGGACCAAGGCAGCTACAACAACACTGCAATGGACTTCAATGAACTTTTAATCAGATTCTTAGTTCTGAAATCAAGATTGTGTGATTCCCCTGCAACATTTTAATGGTATCAAAAATAGTAGTGCAGGGTGGGGCAGGGGAAAATCCCTAGGATGTTTATTGTGTTTGCAATGCCCTCTCTTCCAAGGGAAACGTGGAATCCTGATGTTGAGACTTCTGTCTACTAAAAGCTGGGACTGGACGACCAGGAATGGATCACTCGATAAATGCCCTGTTCTGTTCGCTCCCTCTGAAGCCTCTGGCACCAGTCACTGTCAGAAGACAGGATACTGGGCTAGATGGACCATTGGTCTCATCCAGTATGGCCACTCTTTTGTTTCTATGACATGGCAGGTAAATGAAAAACAAATCTTAAGACAGTTGGAGAAAACTGCCACTTTGCGGTTCTGACTTTAAGATTAAATAATTTTGTAATACAATGAATATGTATTACAGCACTGATGAGTGTCAAGATGCCATTTTTGCAACAAAAACATATTTCGGAATGAAAATAGTTCTGTCACTAATCATGGAGGAGGACAGACCATCTGTTTTTGGAAAATTATGCTACGTTCCTTAATATTATGTATGCTGATTAGGTAAAAAAACTTAAATTGTATATTAATGAATGTATAAATGATTCATGGGCAGTCTTGTCTTTTATTTTGCATAGCATATTAAGAAATGTCTTGAGGGAAAGAGAGAGCATTATGAGTCATATTTAAGTGCATCAAATAAGGATTTAAATTAGATTTAATATGACAGTTAATTTATGTCAATGCAGACCATCTTCTCAGAGACCCTTTTGGTGCCACACACACAAGAGAAGAAAGGAATATACCAATACTGGTTACCAACCAGTAGATGGCTGTTGCCAATTTTACTGTGAGGCTCATGATAATTGCTTTATTTCTTAAAGACCAACTCAGTCAAATGAGTACATGAGAATTTGAGCTTTTAAGTTTCTAGCCCTCATGATTCCACAGAAAAGCTTGAAAATGTGACTTGAGTATATTCTATATATTTTAAGACCAATCTCATGTTTTTTGGTGCCTAAGTCATGATTTTTGAACTCTTGGACTTGGCAATCAAGAGGCAACTGGTTTAGGTTTAAACTCCTACAATCCCAATGCAATGAGAAGCAAATCTTTGGATCAGGCTGCCTTTTTAAAAGAATGATTTTAACCAGCCCTCCCCTGGCCCCAACCTCAATCCACTCATCCCCAGCCCAACCCCAGGGCACGCACCCCCCAGCCAGAGCCCTCACCACCCCCACACATTCCAATCCTATGCCCTAGCCCTGAGCCCCCTCCCACACTCCAGAGCCCGCACCCCCAGCCCCACCCCAAACCTGCACCCCCAGCCGGAGCCCTCACCCCCCCACACACACACCAACCCTCTGCCCCAGTCCTGAGTCCATCATTCCCAGCCCCACCCCGGAGCCCTCCTCCCTCCCCACCCCAATCCTCTGCCCTAGCCTTGAGCCCCCCTCCCACACTCTGATCCCCTTGTCCTCACCCCCACCACATGAATTTTGTTATGTGCACCAATATGGAGGTGATGTGTGACACAAAATTCATTCCACACATGCATGGGAAAAATTAGGGGGAACACTGACCTGGGCCCAATATACAGGTAGACCTAAATATGATTGAGGAGGGTAGTTGGGCACCTTTCTTTTGTAACTTTGTTAGGGTTTGTCACGGTCTAGGCCTTAGAAAGTAAATGTAATGATCTCTCTCATATATATGCGTGTTCCCTACAGGTCTATCTATATAGGTGGATAGGGAGTGTTTATTTAGTAGCAGCACTCCACTTAATGGTTACTCACCGGTGGAAGACCTCAATTGTAAGTTTCGCCAGACTGTTAGCAAGTTAACTTCTGAGGAATAATCTATCAAATGAGACACACATACCTATCTGCTGTGTTTTTCAACATACAATTTTAAGTTGGCAGCACATTAGTGCTCAAGGGAGGTTGTTTGAGGAAAGAGATTATGCTTATGCCTATGTACATTTACTTAAAAATGGAATGCAAAACAATGTTTAAATAATGTTAATTGGTTTCAAAGGAAGAGACTGAACAGCCAAAGCAGAGGCTGACCCTCTTCTAAACTCATGTGGATGTATTTTTTAAAAGGCACATCAATATTCATTAAAGATGCGGTACTTAATTTTGCATTCTTCCAATTATGGTTAGTATAATTCAGATTCTTACATTAGTTATAATGAGACCCAAAACTAAGGCCTAGACCACTTGCGATCATTATAAAAGTCCATGGAACTTTTGTACAAGACAGGTTGCTAACCATGGTGTCTTGGCCAAAAATCCAATTTACTGTGGGAAATTACATTATATTTTTGCTAAATAAAAGTTTCCTATTGTTTCAACAGGAGAAGTTATTCTTCATCTTCCTTCCTGGATTAAAAAATGTTGTGTACAACTGTTAATTGCCGCACAATAACTGCAACGTTTCACCCTAGAGGGTGCTGCACTTCATTGGTGAACAAATAATCCCTTTATACAGAGTCCATGAAGAGACTGGTGATACAAGATGAAAGCACTGAAGAGCTCTCCAAGACAGGCAACATGCCTTCCTCTTTATTTGTACCATGTCTAGTGCATGGTGGACATAATGCCATAAGTAAGTAAGTGTAGGTTATTATATACTTACATTTTTTCTGTATTGCTGGAAATTTTAAAAATTAGTTTTTCACAAAAGGTTATTCAAACATATGCTAGTATTTACTCAAGAGAACAGCAAGGTCATCTGGTAAACAAATATTGTATTGTTTCCCATAAACATACACAGAATGGGTAAACAACTGAACATCTTCAATCCTAGTGATTGGTTTACATTTTGTTATTTAACTTTTATATTGCTGTAGCCTAAAGACCAAACAGGTTAGAGGCTCTATTGTGCTAGCTACTATACAAAGATACAGTAAATGATTTTGAAGTATAGCACTGAAATGGAAAGATCTAGATATTAAACAGGGGAAAAATAGCTTTGATAATAAAAAAAGATTCCAAATATCAGGGAACCCGTGGTCACATGCACTATGACACAGTCTTCAATACATGATCCACAGAGTATTTTTTCCACAGGACACCAGCCTCATTCAGACATAGAATCATAGAAGATTAGGGTTGGAAGAGACCTCAGAAGGTCATCTAGTCCAATCCCCTGCTCAAAGCAGGACCAACCCCAACTAAATCATCCCAGCCAGGGCTTTGTCAAGCTGGGCCTTAAAAACATCTAGATGGAGATTCCATTAACTCCCTAGGTAACCCATTCCAGTGCTTCACCACCCTCCTAGTGAAACAGTTTTTCCTAATATCCAGCCTAGATCTCCCCCTCTGCAACTTGAGACCATTATTCCTTGTTCTGTCATCTGCCACCACTGAGAACCGCCGAGCTCCTTCCTCTTTGGAACCCCCCTTCAGGTAGTTGAAGATTGCTATCAAATCCCCCCTTACTCTTCTCTTCTGCAGACTAAATAAGCCCAGTTCCCTCAGCCTCTCCTCGTAAGTCATGTGTCCCAACCCCCTAATCATTTTTGTTGCCCTCCGCTGGACGCTCTCCAATTTGTCCAGATCCTTTCTGTAGTGGGGGGCCCAAAACTGGACGCAATACTCCAGATGTGGCCTCACCAGTGCTGAATAGAGGGGAAGAATCACTTCCCTCGATCTGCTGGCAATGCTCCTACTAATGCAGCCCAATATGCTGTTAGCCTTCTTGGCAACAAGGGCACACTGTTGTCTCTCATCCAGCTTCTCATCCACTGTAATCCCCAGGTCCTTTTTTGCAGAACTGCCACTTAGCCAGTCAGTCCTCAGCCCGTAGCAGTGCATGAGATTCTTCTGTCCTAAGTGCAGAACTCTGCACTTGTCCTTGTTGAACCTCATCAGATTCTTTTAGCCCAATCCTCCAATTTGTCTAGGTCACTCTAGACCCTATCCCTACCTTCCAGCGTATCTACCTGTCCCCACGGCTTAGTGTCATCCACGAACTTGCTGAGGGTGCAGTCCATCCCATCATCCAGATAATTAATAAAGATGTTGAACAAAACTGGCCCCAGGATAGACCCCTGGGGCACTCCGCTTGATACCAGCTGCCAATTAGACTTTGAGCCATTGATCACTACTCGTTGAGCCCGACGATCTAGCCAACTTTCTATCCACCTTATATTCCATTCAGACAAGCCATACTTTTTTAACTTGCTGGCAAGAATTCTGTGGGAGACCGTATCAAACACTTTGCTAAAATCAAGGTATATCACATCCTGCTTTCCCCATATCCACAGAGCCAGTTATCTCATCATAGAAGACAATCAGGTTGGTCAGGCCTCACTTGCCCTTGGTGAATCCATGTTGACTATTCCTGATCACTTTCCTCTCTTCCAGGTGTTTCAAAACAGATTCCTTGAGGACCTGCTCCATGATTTTTCCAGAGACTGAGATGAGGCTGTAGTTCCCCGGGTTCTCCTTCCATTTTTTAAAGATGGGCACTATATTTGCCTTTTTTCAATCATTCAAGACCTCCCAATATCGCCATGAGTTTTCAAAGATAATGGCTCTGCAATCACATCAGCCAACTCCCTCAGCACTCTTGGATGCATGTCCAGCTTTTCTAAATAGTCCTTAACCTGGCCTTTCACCACTGAGGGCTGCTCACCTGCTCCCCATACTGTGCTGCCTAGTGTAGTAGTCTGGGAGATGACCTTATCTGTGAAGACCAAGGCAAAAAAAACACTGAGTACTTCTGCTTTTTCCATATCATCTGTCACTAGGTTGCCTCCCACATTCAGTAAGGGTTCCACACTTTCCCTGACGTTCTTCTTGTTGCTAACATACCTGTAGAAACCCTTCTTGTTACCCTTCACATCCGTTGCTAGTGCAACTCCAATTGTACTTTGGCCTTCCTGATTATACACCTGCATGCTTGAGCAATATTTTTATACTTCTGCCCAACAGTTCCCGGAGGGAGCCAAAGTCTGCTTTTCTGAAGTCCAGGTCCGTATTCTGCTGCTCTCCTTTCTTCCTTTTATCAGGATCCTGAACTCGACCATCTCATGGTCACTGCTGCCCAGGTTGCCACCCACTTCTACTTTCCCTACCAATTCTTTCCTGTTGGTGAGCAGCAGGTCAAGAGGACCACGGCCCCTAGTTGATTCCTCCAGCGAAGCGTACAGGATGGACCTGCTCTCAGGATGAATCAGATGCTGTGAATGATACTTGTCTGCATGGTCCCTGCTTCATCTGTTACAGAAGTTGGAAGGTGTGTAGTAAATGAGGCAGCATATGGTAGGAAGAAAAGGATGGGCTCATGGTTAAGGCAGTTGAATGCTCCCCTGGGGAACTGAATTCTATCCCCGCCTCTGTCAAATATGATGCTAGACAAGTCACTTAACCTAAACTTCTCATAAGTGGTCACTAAATGTGTTCTCTTCATTTTCTGATTGCTCAACTTGGGATCCTGGGGTTTCCTGATTCGTGATCACGTAATTAAAGCCTGTATCATAATGCATACACACAAGATGGGCAAGTTGAGGTTGCAAAAGCAACCTTAATTCGGTTATTTCTTCACTTCTGAGTGCTTGACTTTGAAACCAACAATGTTCTTTTAACAGTGTGTGTGAGAGATTTTATATTTATGCTGATATTGCATCCTGTTCTACAAGGAATACAATTTTCCTTCCAACTTCATCTTCCCATTTAACATTTCCTTTAGATGGTAAAACCTGTGCACCAGTTTTGGAGCAGCAAGAGATGGTGATGAAAATGGGGGTGGACAGACCCTGCGGCTAGACCTCCAGCCTCCTGAAATAGTGGCATTGTAGTGCAGTGCCCCCCTCATGCTTCATGCTCTTCAGTTTAACTTTTTAAGTCAACTTCCCCATCCATTATGGCCGCTAATTTGCAAGTCACTGTCAACCAATAAAGACTTGTACAAAAAACTGGTGCAACTCAAACCAATTGCTTTTGGGGGTCACAAAGAAAAGTGTGCACAGGAGAAGTGGATTTATTCATACTTGAATTTTTTTTGTTTTGTTTTGTTTTGACGTTCATGGTCTGAGCAAACATTTTTTGAGGGCTATAGTATACGTTAGCTGCTATTATTAGTTTATTTGTGTTTTGTAATTTATAGTCAAAAATATTTAGAGTGCTAGAAAACTTTTTTGTATACTTTCATAAACAAAGAACAAATTAACAAAAAATATTATGATGGAAAAATATTTACAATCCTATTGTGTACCCAATTTGACAAGCTTCATTAAAGCATAGTAGTACTGCTGATTAATTGGGACTACTATTAGATAGAAGTGCACACACAGTTGCTTCATTTCTATAGTTTAAACATAATTTCACAGGTGGAATTTATTACTGTAATTACTGATTACTAAGGCTGCGAGTCTGTCACAGAGGTCACGGATTCTGTGACTTTCCATGACCTCCGTGACTTCTGCAGTGACCAGTGCTGGCTCAGGGGCTGCCTGACCCAGGCAGCCCCTCGGCCAGCAGCAGCAGTGTGGGTGTGTGGGAGGGGACATAGGGCAGGGGGATTGTAGGCGGGTGCTTACTTTGGGGTGGGGGGCTCCCCGGTTCCCATTGGCATGACCCTGCAGCTCCTAGGCAGCAGAGGGGCCAGGGGCTCCGCGCGCGCTGCCCGTGCCTGCAGGCCCCTGCCCCCACAGCTCCCACTGGATGCAGTTCCTGACAATGAGAGTTGTGCAGCTGATGCTTGTGGCCCCTCCAACACCTAGGAGCTGCAGGGATACATGGAGCTGGGAAGGGAGCCCCTGCCAGCCCCACCTACCCTCACCCCCAGCACCAGTGGGGGTCCTGGGCCGCACGCCGTTCCTGCCTGCCCCCCAGCACCAGCGGGGGTCCCAGGCCATGTGCCGCTGCCCACCCTCACCCCAGCACCAGTGGAGTCCCAAGCCACCTCCCCTGGACTGCCCTCCCCCAGAGCACCTGTGTCTCCCTACCCAAGTTTTAGTTAGGGGTACATAGTAAAAGTCATGGACAGGTCACAGGTCTTGAATTTTTGTTTACTGCCCGTGACTTTTACTAAAAATACCTATGACTAAAATGTAGCCTTACTGATGACCAATTTGGGCAAGGGAGTGCCATTTCAGCATCCCAGCAAAAACAATCTGGGTTCTAAACCAGTGTGGATGATACTGAATTTCTTACATTCGCTCAGCCATAAGATTTCTAGCATAAAGTCTGAGATATCTGAATGCTCCATGTAGAAACCCAAATATTATCTCTCTTTTGTTAATCTTAAGACTTACTATGTGTCTTGCCATGGCATATAGCATTCCATTCCTAGCAAAAGGACCTTGCTAAGTTCCTCATTCATAGGGCCCTACCAAATTCATGGCAATGAAAAACACATCACACACCGTGAAATCTGGTCTCCCCCTGTGATATCTGGTCTTTTGTGTGCTTTTACGCTATACTATACTGATTTCACGGGGGAGACCAGAGTTTCTCATATTGGGGGTCCTGACCCAAAAAAGGGAGTTTCGGGGGGTCACAAGGTTATTTTTGGGGGGATCATGGTATTGCTACCCTTTCTTCTGTGCTGCCTTCAGAGCTGAGCGGCCAGAGAGCGGCGGCTGTTGGCCAGCACCTAGCTCTGAAGGCTGCGCCCCACCAGCAGCAGCGCAGAAGTAAGGGTGGTGATATCATACCATGCCGTCCTTACTTCTGCGCTGCTGCTGACAGCAGCTCTGCCTTCAGAACTGGCCTCCCCGCCAGCAGACGCCACTCTCCAGCTGCCCTGCTCTGAAGGCAGCACCACTACCTCCAGCAGCAAAGTAGTAAGGGTAGCAGTACCACAACCTCTCCCCTCACAATAACCTTGTGACACCCCCCCCAACACACACACACACACCCCTACCTCCTTTTTGGGTCAGGACTCCTACAATTACACTGACATTTCAGATTTAAATAGCTGAAATCATGAAATTTACAATTTTTAAAATCCTATGACCATGAAATTGACCAAAATGGACCGTGAATTTGGTAGGGCCCTACTCATTAATTTCGGAAACAGAAGAATCACACCTGTTTCAGGTGACATCTTTGTACACTGTACATCATAAATTAGTGCTTTTCTACATTTTTATGAATTTATACACATTTGCTACTTTTAGGGCTCACGTGACTCCCAAACTGAATATTTCAAAGGCTCACCAGTTACAGTTAATAGTTGCTAAATTGTACACAAAATTTAATTCCTCCTATGTATCCAGACAAAATGTTCTGTACCTTCCAGAGTGAACTAGAAAGAAAATCTATTTCTTAGTCCTGTATGACCAATGAAGTGACACATGGATTAAATGTATGCAGTGTTGTTGTATCAGTGTTGGCCCCAGGATATTAGAGAGACCAGGTGGGTGAGGTAATATTTTTTATTGGATCAGCTTCTGCTGGTGAGAGAGAGAGAGAGGCTTTCGAGCTTACACAGAGCTTGTCTCTCTCATCAACAGAAGCTGGTCCAATAAAAGATATTACTTCCACAACCATATCTCTCTATTATGAACTAAAGAAAATAACAAAACATGCTTTGCTTTATGTATGCCCCATCTGTTCAGATAAACAAACCATTTTAGCTTTCAATTGTTTTAGGGTTTACAAAAATTAAGACATTCTGAAAAAACCACAGTGTTGCTCAGAGTTACACCTCTTCAGAGTCAATTACAAAACTAATTACTAATTCAGCCCTGATTCTGTTATTAGCTATGTCCTTTCCAGTAGGGCTACATAAGAAAAGTTCAAAATAAACCTCTAGAACTTATTTTTCACCAAGGATTTGCATCAGTGTTTTGTTTTATTGCATACTTATAATAAACAGATGTTTATATGTTTAAAAACCCCTCATTACTTTAAACAAAAAGCCATTTGGGGAATGTGGGAAGAGAGTCTGAGGAAAAACTAAATCCTGTGTAACCTAGGTCATTCTTCAATAAAGTAACATTTTTCATACTTCTTTATTCTAGCTGAATATGTGTATGGAACTCACAAGCACTTTGCTAGCAGAAAAAAGCTGTGAATTTCACTGACTTGTCTTTAGTTCCATTTACACTCATTATACACAACAGCTGCACTGAAGGAATATAGTGTGTAATACTCAAAACCCATTTAAAATTCTTACCAAAGCATAAATGATTAGTCCTCACTAAAGACAGAGGAAGAATGGCTGCACTGGACAGGAGGATTTATTACTGGCCTCTCAGATATAACTGTATTAAATGAGTACTTCTGGAGAATTGTTCACCTGATCGCCTATAAAAAGAACAGGAGTACTTGTGGCACCTTAAAGACTAACAAATTTATTTTAGCGTGAGCAGGGGGGTGGACTAGATGATCTCCTGAGGTCCCTTCCAACCCTAATATTCTATGATAAATCTGACTGTTGTGGAACCAAGTATTTTATTACTTTAGGCTTAAAATAAAACAATAATAAATTGGTAAAAATTACCTTTTTCTTTCACCAGTCAGCGCTTGAACTTTTAGGATATGTCTACACAGCAACTAGACACCTGTGGCTGGCCCATGCCAGATGACCCAGGCTCGCAGGGCTTGGCTACAGAGCCGTTTCACTGCTGTGCTTGGGCTGGAGCCCAGCTCTAGGACCCTGCGAGGTGGGAGGGCCTGAGAGCTTGAACATGGAAGTCTACACAGCAGTGGAACAGCCCTGCAGCCTGAGCCAGCTGGCAAAGGCCAGCCAGGGGTTTTTCTTTGCTGTGTAACTGTATCCTTAGGGTACATCTACACTGCGATAAAAGACACACATGACACGGCCGGCCCAGATTGGCTAACTCGGGCTACCAGGGCTCAGGCTGCAGGGCTACAGAATTGCAGCATAGATGTTCGGGCTCAGGCTCTGAGATCTTCCCTTCTCAAGGGTCTCAGAGGCCAGGCTCCAGTCCAAGCCCGAATGTCTACACTGCAATTCTATAGTCCCACAGCCCAAGCCCTGTAAGCCTGAGTCAGCTGATCTGGGCTCTGAGACTCAGAGCCAGTTTGGGGTTTTGTGTTTATTTTTGTAGTGTATACATAACCTGCAACGTTAGCCCAAAGTTGGCTAAACTCAAGTTAGCAGACCCTGGGTTTCTTAACCAAGGGCTTGAGAGTCCACACTTCTTTGTAATCCCAGGTTAGGAATTGTTGAACCCTGGGTCTCAACCTGGGGCTCCAGCATCTACACTGCATTATGCAGGCCCAAGTCCAACCACCCACATCCCACACTTCCTAGCACTTTGGCAAAATGTAGTTGCTCTAGTCCTTTGTTCATAGTACAGTGTGAGAAAACTTGACTGTCCACCAAACTTGACTGTTCAGAGGACAAAGAAAGTCAGCTCTTGGGATTGTGGGATATTTCTGGCGGACTCCTAGAGTATGTCCAGTGGGGCTGCATCTACACTGCAAAGCAATAGGGCTTGAACCCTGGGTCCCAGCTTGACTCATGCTCCACCCCTGGGGGTCCTGGCATCCTGGGTGCAAGCCCAGAGTCAGTGCAATTTGTGCGTAGACAAAAGGGGGGTTAGGCTTGAGCCTGTGTTCGAACCCTGGGCTCACACTGCAGTGTCTTCACTTAAACACTGCTTATCCTGAAACAACACCCTCCTTTTACATTTCATCTGATCACCCACCGAGCAGTTTATAAATTTTTTAAGCAAATGGTATTACAAACTCAAAGAAGGATACAGCAGTCAGAAGTTCATGAAGGAATAAATTATGAGCATCACAGAACATTACACTTTCAGGGGAATGGAAGGGTGCCTAGAAGAGGATGTCTGCAGCACTGACACTTGACTGAAGGAAAAGGAATTTCTGCCTAAGCTCAACAGTAAGACTACTATTTCCAGATGTAAAACTCCCTTGTTTTCCTTGCTGCTATGGATTCCCCACAAATCAGAAGAATCTTTCACGTATTTTTCTCTACCACCTCAATACATTTGTTCAGCACTCAACCTTTGGAAACAGCCTGAAATCTTTATCCTAAAGTGTGTGAGAAATCCTGCCTTATCTTGAATTTAGAACAAAGGGATCCCACTTCCCTCTTAGGTGAGGAGGCTGTGATTTGGCGTCTTCTCTTCAAAAATATAAAAATATACAATCCAAATTTACAATCTACTATCTTAATTTAGATTGCCATATTTTAGACCCCAGCCACAGGTGATCTGGCTTTTTATATTCTCAAGCCTGTTCTACATACAAAGCTGTGCCAGTTTAGCAAAAGGTATGATATTTTTTAAGTGATTTAAACTGTTGCAAACCTCTGTGGGGATGCACTCATATTGGTTTAAAACTAACAGATATCAATTAAGCATGAGATTCATGGGAACAAGAAAAAGTGCTTTCCTGGTGTCTGTTCTACAGTTATGGATCCCAGTCAGCACAAAAGTCTATTGCTCTCAGAACAAAATATAAACCTCACTTCTTTGACTTCACTTCCTCACACCAGTGAGTAAGATAGAAGATGGGGTGGGGAAAATTATTGATTTGGCAGAAGAAGGGAGAGAACTGGAAAATTTGTGTTTGTATATTGGATTTTGTAAGGGGCTCTGATACTATGCTAATGAGTTTGGGTCAAATGAGATAGCTACAGATCCTTAGGTGTGTGGACATTAAAGGGCTGTGGCTATGGTTCCAGCCTGTAAGACTGCAACAATGGCCATGGAGGAAGTCACTGATGCCACAGTCTCTGACCCTAGCTTAGAGAAGTGTGTTCTGTTGGCTCCACTAAACCCCAAGAAGTTTCTTGCACAAAACTAGACTATTCAGCCTTGTGCCAGGAGTGGGTCTATGTATTTATCCTATCATACTGTTGCTGTTCTTGTTTACTTTTGCTTAACTTTTTCACATTAATAAATTGTTGTATGATGAACAATCAATCTTTTCATTGTAGTGCAATGTGTCTGTTTGCCAGAATGAGCCAGCTGGAACAATGGTACATGGCACAACATCCAATATCTGTATAGCCTAATTTTTCAGGTATATTATTTGGCAGGCAAGAAGTTAAAGAAACTTGCTATTGGGAAAGTTGCTGAGAACTGGATCTCCCAAAGTGTACAATACCTGCCAGCTGGTGTATTTAAAAAAACCAATCAATTAATCCTCGCAAGTATCTTTAAGATGAAGGGATAGAAGTGAACACAAGCAGGAATTTTTATGCACTATCTAAGTGAGTATGAATTTCAAGGGAATAAATACACACAAACAAATTATAAAACAGCATATGGGGGTATGAGGCAGGTGTTTGTGTCTGTCACAGTTGGTGTGGAAGGAAAGAGGAATATGCTGAATACAAGAGAAATAAAGTAAAAAAATAAATGTACATCAGACAGATGAATACATGTGATCACTGGTAATGAGCACCTAAAAGAGACAATTTTAACTATTTTAACCTCCACAGCAAACCTTTTAAAGACATGGAAATGGAAACAGAAGTGACGGATGGCCTAATACACAAGACCAGTGGTTCTCAAACTTTTGTAAGGGTGACCCCTTTCACATAGAAGCCTCTGAGTGTGACCCCCAAGTAAATAAATAAAATACTTTTTATATATTTAACACCATTATAAATGCTGGAGGCAAAGCAGGGTTTGGGGTGGAGGCTGACAGCTTGCGACCCCCCTGGTGGTAACACCGCAACCCCTAGTTTGAGAACCCCTGCACAAGACCCTCCAGCAACAATAGCTATTATGCATTACAAGCTCTTACACTTTAACCAAAGCATAGTAATGTGGGTATGTCTAGATTACCCGCCATATCGGCAGGTAGCGATCGATTTCTCGGGGATCGATATATCGCGTCTCATCTCGACTCCGGAACTCCACCAGCGCGAACGGCGGTAGAGGAGTCGACGGGAGGTGCCGCGGACGTCGATCCCGTGCCGTGAAGATGAGAGGTAAATCGATCTAAGATACTTCGACTTCAGCTACGCTATTCACGTAGCTGAAGTTGCGTATCTTAGATCGATCTCCCCACCCTAGTGTAGACCAGCCCTGTATGTTAAACTGAAACATAGTGGAATCATGGGGCTCAGTGCCAACAGACATATCATTGTATAAGTAAAGATAAAGCTATCAACTTGAAATTAAGGCCTAGCCTACACTAGAAAAGTTTTCCGTTTAGATACATTAGCAAACCCTCCTATTGTAGATGCAGTTTATACCAGTTCCCAGAACAAAAGCACTTTTTTTACATCCCTATGTTTACACTAGCACTTCTGCTGATAGAGATGTCATTAACAAAAAAAGAATCACATGCCTAGCTAACATTAATATACTGACTAAAGTTTCTATTATAGACCTGGCCTAAGACTCTGTAGCACTAATTTAAAAAAAAGAAAAGAAAAAAAGAGAAAAAATACACACTAGTGCAATGTTTCTCAAACTGGGGTCACAGCTTCTGTAGGGAAAGCCCCTGGTGGGGCAGACTGGTTTGTTTACCTGCCCCGTCCACAGGTCTGGCTGATCGTGGCTCCCACTGGCTGCGGTTCACTACTCCGGGACAATGGGAGCTGCTAGAAGTGGCGCGGGCTGAGGGACTTACTGGCCACCGTTTACAGCAGCCCCCATTGGCCTGCAATGGCGAACCGCAGCCAGTGGGAGCCACGATCGGCCGGACCTGCAGACTGGGCAGGTAAACAAACCGGCCCGGCCCGCCTGGGGCTTTCCCTATACAAGCGGCGACCCCAGTTTGAGAAACACTGTACTAGTGGCTACTATATTAGTACCTCAATGGAAAGGAAGAATTAATGTCAATTTTAGAGAGTAAAATGGTTGATTTACTATTTTGAGAAGAGGAGGTTAAAGAAATGGTTGATTGTGAGACTGAACTGAAGAAAACAGGCATTAATTGTGCTATCAAAATAATGCTGGGGCAGTCTGAGGACACTTAATATTCTCAGGTAATTTAGGAGCCTCTTGTTCACCCAATTATACCAGTAGGTTCTCCTTTGGAGGATAAACCACAGCATTCCTCACACCTATGACTGATACACAGATTGTCACTTGCACCTTGTCCTCTTATCTTGAAAAGACAAATACATTCCCTAGCCCAGGGGGTCGGCAACCTTTCAGAAGTGGTGTGCCGAGTCTTCATTTATTCACTCTAATTTAAGGTTTCCCGTGCCAGTAATACATTTTAACGTTTTTAGAAGGTCTCTTTGTATAAGTTTATAATATATTAACTAAACTATTGTTGTATGTAAAGTAAATAAGGTTTTTAAAATGTTTAAGAAGCTTCATTTAAAATTAAATTAAAATGCAGAGCCCCCCGGACCAGAGGCCAGGACCCAGGCAGTGTGAGTGCCACTGAAAATCAGCTCGCGTGCCGCCTTCGGCACACGTGCCATAGGTTGCCTACCCCTGCCCTAGCCAGTATGTACAGCACCCAAACTTAGTGTAACTAAAAAACAAAACAATTTCCGGAAGTTTACAGTACCAGAATCATAATTAAAATGTTTGGTATTACACAGCAAATATGGGCATTACTGAAAGCTAATGCATGCATCCGACGAAGTGGGTATTCACCCACAAAAGCTCATGCTCCAAAACGTCTGTTAGTCTACAAGGTGCCACAAGACTCTTAGTCTGGATCTGTAAAAGCAGCAAACACGGCTACCCCTCTGATACTCCTTCAAGCTAGCCTTCCACTTAAATACTGAATATTTGTATATTTTCTTGGTTCACAATATAACAAGCACTCCAAAGCTATGCTTAGTCCCAATATAGTGTGAGTCATCCTCTTGGATAAGAGAGGTTTTCTTCCCTAGAAACTAAGACGGACTATCTCTCCTACCTGCTATTTAAAGATGGCAATTGACAAAAAATACTTGCTTAGAATATTGTTAAAATAAAAATTAGCTTTTGATCAAGACACTCTTCCATGTGAAGTCAGGGAAACAGACAAAAAAAAGAACAATACATGAAGTTATTTTCCAGATTATACCAACAATTTGTCTTTATTTCTAACATTTATTTGATCAAGAGGTTGGCAATTGTATCATTGCTGGAGATATATTCACTCCCAGTAATCACTAATCTTTTGCATAGATTCCAATTACAGTTTCTTTTGCATGGTTGAAGATTGCACAAGGCACCCTACTTTGGCAGTCTTCATTAACATACGGCTCCCAAGAGACACTACAGCAGCCCAAGCAGTTGCAGTTCAATGCTCAACTGACCCGAAGTAAAACATTTCAATACAGTTCGACAAACCAAAATGCTTCAACTCAGGTCAACACAACCTGAAAAAAAAAATTTATTTTGATTTGCCTGATGGAAAATTTTAAAGGAACAAAATCAGAATTTCAGTGTTGTGGAAACCATTTCCCACACAAAATCACTGAGGAAAAATTTCTTTACCACATCTAATAAAAATGTAGTAAGTCAGCCAACACACAAAATTCAGGAGGATTGTTTAAGTATGAGAAACAGAAAAAGAGCAAGTTGAACCCCAGAATGGGAAAGGATCAGCTACAGCAAGAAGACTACAATTTTGTTATGTGATTATTATATAGTCTTCAAAGCTGATAGTTTAAGTAGGACGTTAACAATAGCATAAACCTCCTCTAATATATGTCAGACAGTATCACCTTCATCCATTCATAGATTTGCAAGCCACAAGGGACCATTATGATTATCCAAGTCTGTCCTCCTGCTTAACACAAGCCACAGATTTTCACGAAACAATTTCTGCCCTAAGCCCACTATCCTGTGGTTGAACTAGAAAGACATCCAATCTTTAAAGATTTCAAATGATGGGGGATTTGCCACATCCCTTGGTAAGATGTTCAAATGGATAATAATCCTCACATTTATATATATGTATAACCTCTGCATTTTATTTCCAGTTTGAAATTTTCTAAGCTCAGCTACCATCCACAGGAGCTTCCACTAACTGCAGTGCATTGTTTTTTAATTTTTAGTAAAACATCACAGTAGATTTAAACTGAGATTTCTATTCTTCACATGCTCTCTCACTCTCTTATTTGCTTTTTTAACAGAAAGAAATGAAATGATAAATCAAAATAGCATAAGAATGATGCTGACAGTTGAATAAAGGACATTCCTAGTGCTTTGTTACATTAACAGAGCAACCAGCAGCTGTTACCTGCCCAACGGTAGTTAAGTTGATCTGGTTTGGATGGGCAGAAGATGGTGAAATGTGTTGTTAGATGTTATCACAGTTTGTTTCTTTGAGTATTAGTGCTTGCAGATCTCATGGTGTTATTATGGGATATGCCCAGAGTGTTCAGTTTGTCAATTTGATTAGACATCTATACTGTGGGTAATACAGAACTTCCAGGATAACAAGACAGTAATGAAAATGCTGCTTAGAAAAGCTAAAGAGGATTTCCTTCAGAATGGGAAGTCAGGTAATGGAACAGGCATTGTAGAATGCAAAGAGAAATACTGGGGGGATGGGAGTGAGTATTTGGAATAGTGTGTCTGAATCAGTAATTCTCACATACCAGCATTAATATTATATGCTTGGTCTGCCTCATCTTGGCTGTGTTCCATGACAGCCAGTCCTTACTCTGACTAATTTGGAATTTGTCTTATATATAAAAAATATCCAACTTCCACCATCTATTCTCCACAAAAAAAGATCTAGCTCCTTGGTTTGCTGCATCTACTTAATGGTGAAAGGCACTGGATGACAAACTCAGCACAAATGTTGGTAGCTGATTGCCAAGTCACATTTTGTCAATTCTGACAAGTCATGTGACCAGCAGCCTAAGGAGAAGCACGTTGCTGCCACTGTGTTCACAGTTCCTGTCTGTTCAGAAAGCAAAAGACTAAGATAATGTATCATATATGAGTCTCCTGTGTACAGCATCTTCCATTAGGTTCCTCATGGCAGGATTTTTTATTCATAAACCATTTGAAAAAATTATGTTAAGTGCTGTTATCACTTTAGCACCCTACAGAATAGAAAGGTCCATAATTTCCTGCCCTCTTTCTCCTCTTCAGACCCACCATAAGGCCTGTAGGGGCCAGAACTATCCAAGCATTTTAAATGTATACCCAGTGAAAGTCACAGCAGCTGGCTCAGTTTAAAAACTGGGAAAAAACAAACAAACAAACACACACCTGTCACCACTAGGGCCACTGTAAAGAGCAGGCAGGAGCTTTCGCCTGATTGTTCCTGTCATAGGTTTATTCCCCACTTAGAACTTTAGCGTTCACAAGATGGGGACCTGCATGGACTCCTCTAAACTAAATCCTAGTTTAGATCTGGTAAAAGCTGCCACCAACTAGAAATTCCAGTGTCTAATACACTCCCTGGTTCCCCCAAACTTTCCCTGGGGAACACAGATCCCAACTTCCTTGGATCTTAACACAAAGGGAAATAATCCATTCCCCCCCCACCTCCTTCCCAAGGACAAGGGGAGGGGGAGAGATACCTGGATTCAAATTCCTTGAATCAAACAAAGAGGGATTCACTTTTCCCCCCTCCCCTTCCCCTGAAAATCCAAACAAGGGAAGAAATCAATCAAGTTCTTAAAAGAAAGAAAGAAAGAAAATTATCTCTGTAATACCAGGATGGAAAAAATTACAGGATCTAACTTATAAAAACTGGAGAGACTTCCCCTCCCTCCTCCTCAAAATAATACTGAATAGAAGAAAATACTTCAGGAAACTTTGGAGAACTTGAAGAATATGTCTGGCCTCCCTTAAATCCAAGAGAGAACGAACTCAAAACAAAGAACACAGACAAAGGCTTCCCTCCACAGAGATTTGAAATTATCTTGTCCCTTGATTGGTCCTCTGGTCAGGTGTTCATCAGGTTACTGAGCTTGTTAACCCTTTACTACTTGTTTATGACAGTTCCCCTTTCCCATCTTTGACTCAGCCACTTGGCACACTAGTGAAGTCTATTGGCTGCAGAGCAGGAAGAGGAGAAGCAAAGGGCTTGTCTACTCTAACGCTTAAGTCCATGCAACTTAGGTCGATCAAGGGTGTGGAAAAAAAAACACACCCGAATGACATAAGTTACATCAACTTAAAGCAGTGACTACACCGCTTTAAGACGTTCTCCTGCCGACACAGTTTCTGCCACTCATTGAAGTGGAGTAATTATACCGATGAGAGAGCGCTTTCCCGTCAGTGTAGCAGGATAGTGAAGACAAGCCCAAAGAGTGACTAGGGAATAAGCAGCACCTGCCCATTTACAAAACACTAGCCCCCACTACCACCAGGGGACACAAAGGGAGGAAGGAGAGGTTAACACAGACAGGAAACGGAGACAGAGCTGTAGGTATGTGAAAATATGGGGGAGGAGGGACAATATATTAAAGGGATGCATGGGGATGTGGGAGCCCTGAACTTTCCCAATGTTTGAAAGGAGAATTAAAAAGAAAGAAGAAGCCCCACATTATCTTTTTCCTCCTGGTAGAAAGAGGGAAGGTTCTGTCTGAAGATGCAAGATGTGTGTGTAAAGACAACAGGCCTGCCATGTTACTACTTATTTGTAATACAGTAGTGTTCACAATGAGGTAGGCACTATTCAAACACATAGTAAGACGCAAGTCCCCCAAAAGATACCAGAGGATCTAAGGATTCTGGAAAGGGGCAGTAGACCACTGGGCTCTCCTATCAAGATAAAAGCCGAAGGAAGATATCTGTCAGGAGAGTTGGGTTGTTTGGGTTTGAAGGATCACAAGTCCTGATACGAGGACTTTCATAGTTACAGATCAGCATCCAAACATCTGGCTACATATCTGAACCCCAGACCTTTAGAGGCCTTCATAATTAAAGTACATTAAAAATAACCTGAATATCAGAATGCACAGGCTACCCTCCAATGGCCATAGGCCTTGAGCCCATTGGGCATATTTGCAGAATTGTCCATGTAAAATAATATTTTAAGACGTGCCAGCTCTGCCTTATTTTTCACTCTCTAACACCACTAAACATTGTAATATTAGAAATCTGAATTTATTCCAATATTTTTCCCACTTATTATCAAACAACTTCCTGAAGCAATAGTTTTAGGAGAGAATTTGTTTGTTTTAAACAGCCTTATTTGACTTCTAACATAAGCAAGAAAATGCTTTTACGCATGGCTGGCACATGGATTTCTAAAACTACAGATTTCAAATAAGCAATTAAACCAGAGACTGAACCTTCAGAATAAGTTGGAAGCTAATTACAGTAAATACAGGATGCAGAAATTAGAATCAACCTCTGTCCAAGACGACTTGTCATACACTTTAATAGAAAATAAGACAGCACAAACAAGACAATGTAAGGCCAATCCTGCACCACTGAAATAATGGGCAGGTTGTCATCAGAGTCAATGGGAACAGGACCTTAATGGCCAAAGCTAAATTAACTTGCAGGATTTCTTGAGTAACTGAATATTTTGTTATTTTAAATTTTGAGGAGACAAAGCTAAACGAAGTTGTCAGCTTACCCTCCTTCTGACACATGCACATACACAAAGCAGGTCTCTCTTTTTTCCCTACAAACTAGGTAGGTGTGAGAATGCCTGTGTGATAATAGGAACTCTCAGACTGGCTCATTTATTTCCATTTTATGGCTTATTAACAAAAAGCGAAAGAACACTTGCTTGTTTTTCCTAATCTCTCACATATTATTATAATACATATTAACACCATGGCTTATGTCTCTTTGTTTCTTCCCTAAGCTTAGCATATTTCTTAAGGTGTGTATTTAGAGCATTTGTCATTTTCTCAGCAATTTTTGAATTGTATGTTACAGACCCGACCTAATCCCTTTACTGCATGGTAACCAGTCCATTGAAACTGGACCCAACCTTTGGATCTCAGGAGTAGCACTTCTGTCTTGCAGGGGTTGTTAAATTGATAAAAATAACTCACCAAAAATGAAATTTAGTTTTATGTAGCTGTCCAAAAATCAGGGGTTTTCAGGGCTCTCTTTGTATGCACTGTAATGAGTAATGTATACTGTTTTTAATGTAACATTATAGATATACGTATATATTATCTAAATTCATAATTACAGTAGTATATATGTTAATGAGTAATCTCTTTGTAATGTTTCCTAATGTACTTTAACATAGTACTATTACAAAGAGCACTACACTAAAATGCACTAGGGAACCTTTAGGGTGCACCAGCAGGGTCTAATAGGACCAATTAATGCACATGTTAGTGCACTTTAGAAACCACACCCCCGTAGTTTGCATTACTGCCCTGTGTAGATAAGCCCTTAGATATATGTAACTATTTCCGGGGTTTATTTAATAAACACCAGTTTAATTTTTTTTCTTGTATAGGGGGTGTTTTATCCATGTTTATCAGTTAAAACTGAAAATCAGAAGCCCTACTCATGTGCTTCCAAGCCAGCTGGGTCAAGGCAGTGTCTAACTCTAGACCTCTGTAACCCAAGAACCTCTAGATGCCAACTGGCAGAGGGCACAGGGGTACAAGGATCCCCCCAGATTCATGTAAGGTCTCTAATGAAGGCATTGCCTCAATGGTCATCATAATCACTGCAAGCCATATGTATGGCTGTTGTGTGGGGAGTTATGTATATATACTGAAAATTATGTTCTTAAGGTCTGTGACTTGGGATGGCTCAGCAGAAAGGTGAAAAGCACATTTTCTTTCTTGTAAGAAATGTTTGCCTGTCCGTTTACATGTAAATTAAGTACTGTACGGTTCACAATGGGCCTTCATCTACAGTCTGAGCCAAATGCTAATGAAGGATTGTGAAATTTTCAAAGAGAGGGTATTTACTGGAAGAATTAAACCAGCAAGGGATACCCTGTTTACAAGTAAGGACAGTGAACTTTTGGGGGCATAACTGAGGGATATGGAGGTATATCCTCATTCCTACACTTTGTGAGGCCAAGCCACCAGCGGGCTTGATCTTATGATACAGGATCTCAGCCAAACTGGTTGAAAACACTGGAGCAAGCTACATTGTAGAAGATAGGGGAATTACTGGTTAGTTAAGTTTAGGCTCTAGAAAGCATGTTATGATTTTGTTTTATATGTAACCATCTGTTTCCAATATATTCACTCTCTATCCCTCTGATTTTGATAATACGATTATCTTTGTTTTCACAAGTTCGCTGAAACTCTAAGTACAGTGTGTTAAACAGAGTGTGGGTCATGAGCTAAATCTTGAAGCTGGTACTTATAGATTCCTTTGGGAGTACCGAATCTGAGAGTTCTGTGAGTATTTCCACTCCATCCCCATACACATGAATAGACTTTTTCTGTAGCTGTACTGGCCGCGAATGCATCCCAAGTCTTCAGAGCAAATTAATCATTAAACACGCTTGCTTTTGAACCATGTGTAATATTTACAAAGCTACACACACCAGAGGTCCCTTCTCCACCTTTTAGGTCTGAGAGCCCACCTTCGGGGGGTTGGGAGGGTACTAGATCCAGGGTGAAAAACAGTTCCTGGCTGTCAGGGAAAACGGTTTCTCTGCTTGCTTGCCGTGCGCTATCAGCTTCCTTGTCCCCAAAATCCTTATCCCTGTTGTGTGAGAATCCATTGACGAAGTCCAAGCACAGGGCTGGGGTAGTTGTAGGGCCCCCCCCAGAACTGCATGCAGCTCATCATAGAAGCGACATGTCTGGGGCTTTGTCCCGGAGCATTCATTTTCCTCTCTGGTTCTTTGGTAGGCTTGCCTGAGCTCCTTAAGTTTCATGCGGCATTATTGCGGGACCCTGTTATAGCCTCTGTCCTTCATGCCCTTGGAAATTTTTTTCAAATGTTTTGGCATTTCATCTTTTGGAACAGAGTTCTGATAGCACGGATTCATCTCCCCATACAGAGATCAGATCCAGTACCTCCCATTCGGTCCATGCTGGAGCTCTTTTGCGATTCTGGGACTCCATGGTCACCTGTGCTGAGATCTGCATGGTCACCTCTGAGTTCACCACGCTGGCCAAACAGGAAATGAAATTCAAAAGTTCGTGGGGCTTTTCCTGTCTACCTGGCCAGTGCATCTGAGTTGAGAGCGCTGTTCAAAGCAGTCACAATGGAGCACTCTGGGATAGCTCCCGGAGTGCAATACCATCGAATTGCATCCACAATACCCCAAATTTGACCCAGCAAGGTCGATTTCAGCGCTAATCCCCTCATCGGGGAGGAGTACAGAAATCAATTTTAAGAGCCCTTTAAGTCGACAAAAATGGCTTTGTCATGTGGACGGGTGCAGGGTTAAATCGATCTAAAGCTGCTAAATTCGACCTAAACTCATAGTGTAGACCAGGGGTAAGACTTTTCACAGGAATTTTTAAAACAACAAAATCACTTTTATTCTCAAAGTACACAGGAGTTACAGATCATTAAATAACTACAGCCTATATGCTCTCTCTGCAGAGCCTAATACTTGTCCCCTTTGTGTTCTCAGCCCTGTGCGTACATCAAGTGAGTAGACCCATCCTGTCCTCTGCTTCCTGCAGTCCTGTTGGCTTGGCAGTTTTCAACCAGTGAGTGAATAAGAGACTTATGCCTTTCAGTAAGATTTCTGTCCCCCCCATCAGGGGACCAGTGCTTCTAGAGCCCAAACTGGGAAAACCAGCTTTCTTAGCCCAGCCACTGCATGTAACATTGATAAGACAATCATTGCCGATGACTCTTGTGTTATCCCCGCAGGGAGGTGTCAGACATTACAATAAGCTGCTCTTACTTTGTCTCTGACATCTCTAGGCAGCTGCAGTTACATACTAAAAATGTAAGTCTCTTCAAAATGGTGCTTACGCTGTCGGGTTTAAGTGAAGGTCACTGTAATAGGGTCACACTCACCTCTCGCAAGTGGCCCCTGGCCATGTACCTGCACTCTCTCTCTACCTGTTTGTGGTGGGTCTTCAGTAACTCAGTCCACGTCAAACACAGTCTGTCTGCATGATAAAAGCAAAGCAAACTCCTTCGAGGGTATAAGTCTAACTGGGGGCCTATTTCAGTGCCCTCTGTAAGGTCCTTTGATCTGCAGCCCTATCCTGGGGCTCACTCTTCAATTAGTCCAGCAGGGCCTATCACAGTAACCACTGCCCAAACTGTCTCTCAGCCCCTTCTGGGCTCCCTCAAATTATCCCTGCTCTTTAAGCAGTCCCGGCCTGGTGTGATGCCCATGTCCCCCGGGGCTCCCTCCCTGGGCCACTTAAAGAGTTCAGTTCCCCTTTCTGGGGTGCATCAAAGTCCAGGCCACATTCCCAGTGGCTGGTGGGGGTGACCCAGGCTCACGCTCTAGTCTGGGTCCCAGCCCTGGGACACTATAGATAGCAGCTGTCCACCACGTCCCTTTAAATAAACTGTGTTGCTGCTACAATTCCCTTGGCCACTTCCCTATGGCTCCAGCACGTTATTCACCCTTACCTCAGGGCCTTGTCCTGATGGAGTCCCAGCCATAGGCGCTGACTCCGTAGGTGCTCCAAGGCTGGAGCACTCATGGGAAAAAAAATGGTGGGTGCTCAGCACCCACCGGCAGCCACCCTGGTCAGCAGCTCTCCCTCCCCTCAGTGCCTCCTGCCCACCAGTGGCCCCACCGATCTGCACCTCCTCCTCCCTCCCAGCGCCTCCTGCCTGCAGTGATCAGCTGTTCCGCAGTGTGCAGGAGGTGCTGGGGAAGGAGGGAGAGGAGGGGGGGCAGGAAGAGGTGGGGGAAGGGGGCTTAAGGGAAGGGGTGGAGAGCAGGTGGGGCCCAGGGCGGAGCAGGGGTTGAGCACCCCCAAGAACCAAAAAGTCAGTGCCTATGGTCCCAGCAGCCAGCCCAGAGCAACATCCTCTCTCCTCCAGCTCTAGCAGGGAACTGAACTTGCTCTGGCCCTGCAGCTCTTATACTAGCCTGCCAGTCCCTGATTGGCTGCTTCCCTCACAGCCACTCTAGGCAGCTTGGAGGACCTCTCTACTGCCCTTTTCTAGGGTGGAGTGTAACAGGGCCACAAGGCCTTCAGCAGGGGCCCTCTGGGCCTAGTCCATCCCATCACAGTCACTATTTGTAAACAGATTTGTACAGACCTACACCTTCCCAATGGTGCAGATCAATGTACATTTTGGTATTCATGAAAGCTTGACAGATCCGTGACTACAGCAATCTTGCCTGTATCTCTTATTTGTTTATTTTTTAGGTTCAGAAGATGAATGTTTCCACACGGCTCAGCGTGCATCCACATCATTTAATAGAACCACGTGCAAACTTAAGACTGCTCCTTTGGTTTTAATGCCCCTTCCCTTTTTAATTTGTATTATATAAGACTCAACCAACTGCCAGCTCAACAATGGTTCTTTTCCTTCACATTATTACACTGAGGGTACGTCTACACTACGGGATTATTCCGATTTTACATAAACCGGTTTAGTAAAACAGATTGTATAAAATCGAGTGCGCGCGGCCACACTAAACACATTAAATCGGTGGTGTGCGTCCACGGTCCGAGGCTAGCGTTGATTTCTGGAGCGTTGCACTGCGGGTAGCTATTCCGTAGCTATCCCATAGTTCCCACAGTCTCCCCCGCCCCTTGGAATTCTGGGTTGAGATCCCAGTGCCTGATGGAGCAAAAATCATTGTCGCGGGTGGTTCTGGGTAAATGTCATCAGTCACTCCTTCCTCTGGGAAAGCAATGGCAGACAATCATTTCGCACCCTTTTTCCCTGGATTGCCCTGGCAGACACCATTAGCATGGAAACCACGGAGCCTGTTTTGCCTTTTGTCACTGTCACCGTATGTGTACTAGATGCCACTGACAGAGGCGATTCAGCAGTGCTACATAGCAGCATTCATTTGCTTCTGCATGATAGCAGAGATGGTTATCAGCCGTTCTGTACCATCTACCATGCCATTGTAAATTGGCAATGAGATGACGGTTACCAGTCCTTCTGTGCTGTACCATCTGCTGCTGTCATAGGGGCCCCTGGCTGAGATAGGCCGGGGGCGCAAAAGGCAAAAATGGGAATGACTCCCCAAGTCAATCCCTCCTTTATGGTACCTAAAAATAGAATCAGTCCTGCCTAAAATATGGGGCAAGTGTACTAGAGAACCAATGTATCGGAGAACCAGAGAGCACAGCCGCTCCATGTCAGATCCCGCAGAAATGATGAGCTGCATGCCATTCACAGGGGGTGCCCCTGCAACAACCCCACCTGTTGCTTCCCTCCTCCCCCAGCCTTCCTGGGCTACCGTTGCAGTGTCCCCCCATTTGTGTGATGAAGTAATAAAGAATGCAGGAATAAGAAACAGTGACTTGTTACTGAGATAAAATGAGGGGAAGGCAGCCTCCAGCTGCTATGATAGTCCAGACAGGACATTAAGCAGTGTGGGGGAGAGGAGCCCAGCATCCTGCTGCTATGATAGTCCAGGCAGTACAGAATCTTTTCTTTACACATGAAGGGCGGGGGCTGATGGAGCTCAGCCCCCTGTTGCTATGATGAAGATGGTTACCAGCCGTTCTGTACCATCTACTGGGAATGATCAGGAGTTTTTTACCCAGGCGCCCCCGTCCGACCTCACCGGAGGCCAGCCAGGAGCACTCACGGGCTGATGATGAGGACGGATACCAGTCCTACTGCACTGCACCATCTGCCACAAGGCTGATGATGACGATGGATATCAGCCATATTGTACCATCAGCCACCAAGGAGGGGGGGCGAGGATGCTGCAGTTGACTGCTGCAGCATCGCATCTATCAGCGGCATTCTGTAAACATAGGGTGACATTTAAAAGAGTCAAGAGAGGATTTTTTTCCCTTTTACTTCTGGGGGTGGGTGAGGGGGGTAAATTGACGAGCTATGCCCTGAACCACCGCGGACAATGTGTTTGACACTACAGGCATTGGGAGCTCAGCCAAGAATGCAAATGCTTTTCAGAGACTGCAGGAACTGTGGGATAGCTTGCGTCCTCAGTCCCCCCTCCCTCCCTCCATGAGCGTCCATTTGATTCTTTGGCTTTCCGTTACGTTTGTCACGCAGCAGTGTGCTGAGTCCCTGCTGTGGCCTTTGTCTGGAGATTTTTTTTAAAATGCTTTGGAATTTCGTCATCTGTAACGGAGCTCTGATAGAACAGATTTGCCTGCTCATACAGCGATCACATCCGTACGGTCCATGCTGGAGCTCTTTTTGGATTTTGATTTCGGACTGCATCGCCACCCGTGCTGATCGGAGCTCCACGCTGGGCAAACAGGAAATGATATTCAAAAGTTCGCGGGGCTTTTCCTGTCTACCTGGCCACTGCATCCGAGTTCAGATTGCTGTCCAGAGCGGTCAGTGGTGCACTGTGGGATACCGCCTGGAGGCCAATACCGTCGATTTGCAGCCACACTAATCCTAATCCGATATGGTAATACCGATATTAGCGCTACTCCTCTCGTTAGGGAGGAGTACAGAAACTGGTTTAAAGAGCCCTTTATATCGATATAAAGGGCCTCTTAGTGTGGACGGGTGTGGCGTTAAAGCTGTTTAACGCTCCTAAAACTGGTTTAAACGCGTAGTGTAGACCAGGCCTAAGATAAATCCAGTCTCAGTCAACTACGCACATTGAATTCTGGTTATATATTAGTCAACATCATGTGAACAGGTGGCATCAGCTATGCACAGGCATGTTTCTACTTGCATTTTTTGGAGTTTATGGATATTAAATCTCTGCCCATTTTGTAATTTTCAGATGGCAATGTAGGCCTGAAGGTACATATATGCATACATACTTACCCTCAAGAGGTTCAGGCCACAGGGCTTAAGTGACCTGCTGTTGCCATCTATTGATGAAAAGGGGAAAGGACAGTTAAGAGCTACTTGATAAACTGTCAGAACTCCAGATGGACAGAAGCTCTAGAAGGAAGGGACTCTCTACCACCATCTATTGGTGGACAAGGGAAAGTATAGCTAGAGAGTTTATTTACATAATCTGTCTACCCAAAAATCATCTAGTAACACTTTGGAGCATCAGAAGAACTGTGCACAAACTCCAAATTGGTGGGGTAATGGGACTGAACTCAGAGAGGAAGTAGTAAGGAGCTCCTACCTCATGGCAAGGAATGGCTTCCTGGTGGCAAGCACTCTGCTCAGGGATCCAGGAACCCCTGAAGACTTTTTGAAGAGATACTGAAGAGTCATTTCTGCACCAAGAATCAACATAGAGGTGGCTCTTTGTTGACGCCACAGAAGACAGCAACAGAGCACCTACCCAACACCAATAAAGCTGGAATTACTTTTTCTGGGTTAGGTGTTGGAGCCTCAAGACCAGACCAGGCAGTATTTTTCCTAGAGTCTGGAGACCGGCCTGCCTGAGTGCACTCCCAGGTTCTGGGACTAAACTACCCACTGATACCAAACCATGAGTGGAGTTTAGTGGAGGCAGCAGGGGGGGAAATTACATGTTAAAGCAGGGGTCCCCAACCCCTAGGCTCCGGACCGGTACCGGTCCGCGGCCTGTTAGGAACCGGGCCGCGAACCGACCCCTAGCACATCAAGCGGCGTGTCTCCGGCGGGGCCCCTGAGCCCCGCCCCCTCAGAGCGGCGCAGTGAGGGGGCGGGGCTGCGAGCTCCGGGCTGAGCTCAGCTGCCTCCGCTCGGCGTGGAGCTCCCAGCCCCGCCCCCTCACCACGCGGCTCTGAGGGGGCGGGGCTCAGGCCCCGCCGGAGGCACGCTGCAGCTGTCGGGCGAGGCGCTGAGGCTCCGGGTGAGGAGGGAGCCGGGGGTAAGAGGCTGGGGCCAGCGGGGTTGGCTAAGGGGGGCAGGGAGTCCTGGGGACAGTCAGGGCACAGAGAGGGGGTGGTCAGGGGGCAGGGAATGGGGGGGTTGGATTGTGGGTGTTCCGGGGGGGGGTCTGTCAGGACTCAGCAGGGGGGGGGGATAGGGGTTGGGGCAGTCAGGGGACAGGGAGCAGGGGTGGGGTCCCAGGGTGGTGGGGGTTTCTGGGGGATGGTGAGGGGACAAGGAGCAGGATGGGTCGGGGATTCTGAGGGGGGCAGGCAGTTGGGGGGGCAGGAAGTGGATGGGGGTCAGATGGGGGCAGGGCTCCCACTAATTCTGCATTATGGTCAGTTGTATAATTATTTCATTATATATTACAATAATAATAGAAATAAAAGTACAAAAATAAATGTAATGCACTTGAATCGTCCCAAAACCATCCCACAGGTCCGCGGAAATTTTTTTTTCTACAAAACCGGTCCCTGGTGCCAAAAAGGTTGGGGACCGCTGTGTTAAAGGACATTTGCTTATCAGACACTGACAAGCATATATAGAGATCTGAATTAAAGATCTACTGCCAAAGATAGCATGTAAGTGGGTGTTTTATGTATTATCAATTTATATGTATAGTAGATGTTTCCCCTCTGGTGGATTTTGTGTTCCTGTGCCCCTAATAAAGTTTTCCCTTGTTTTATAAGCAGACGCAGTGATTGCACAGAGGGATGTATTGGCAGTTAAGGGTGTCTAAGCAAGGTATTTAGTTATCCAATAAATATTGGATGGGGGCTTATGCCAGTGGTGTTTCTTAATTTTAAGAGGAACACCTAGACATTTGAATCTGGCCCTTGTTGCTGCTGACACCTGGCAGGATGGTTACATGTCAGTCCCTTACTACTTTACACTGCATCTACAACAGAGATCAACAGAAAGATGGAGAAGCAATGCCAGCCCCTTCACTTTCTCACTCTCTCTTCCCTCCACAAGAATTCAAGACAGATCAAAGGCCTTCTCCACCTTTGTTGCAATAATACAACATTTTCCTCTTGTCTTGTTAGTTAAGTATGTTTCAAAGTTTAGTCAGTAATGAAACAGGAACTCAGGGCCAAAATGGACAAGAAATATGAAAGGCAGTGGTCAGGACACACACTCTTCCTAGCCTCTAGATATACTAATATATCCATAAGAGAAAAGTCTAGCAGTCAGCAGTGCTGAAGTAATGATGCTGGGATCATTACAGAAACAATTAGATACCAGATTGGGAAAAAAAGTACTAAAGTACACTGCCCAAATGACTGCTCTGCAACTTGCATGTCAGGCCAAATAATAATGAAGACTCACTCTAGATGACAGTATCCATAGGCATTTTGTTCTGCCAATAAGCAGCAGCCTAATAAATGTCAGCACCACTTGATTAAGGTATATTAATATTATGAAGACAAAGTGTGTTCACCTTCATAAAGAGAGTGAAAGGCAAAATACAATGATGTCAGCCTGGAGGTTTGGCAACTGTGCTAAACATTGCAGTACGTGACAGACCTTGAGAAATGTCAAGAATGAGACATTCAGACTCCTGAAGGGTCTTCAAAAAAGTTAATGATTTTTTTTAACAGTAAATAAAAATAGAACATAGTGGAGAAACCAATGGGACTACTCACATGTGGAAAGTTTAGCACACGCAGATGTGTTTGCAGAATCAGGACCTTAAACTCTATCTTAAAGGGTTCAGGAAGTCTCTTCTCTGCTGGGATTCGAAACACCTATCTTGTAGGATGATTTTAATAGGACACTGCATGAGCACATGGGTCCACTCACACAGATCAACTTGCAGGACTGAGGCCTAAATTAGTTAAGGACTGGATGGAGAAATCACCTTGTGAAGTTTTATGGTCTGTGTTATACAGGAAGTCAAATTAAATCATCATAATGACCCCTTGTGGTCTTAGAACTCTGTAAATCAATGAATTTCATAAACTATATGCATAAATGCCCCAAACACTGAAAGGAGGACAAACTCCCTCAACAGGTAAGAAAGAATCTCTGTTTCTTTGCAATACAAAAAACAAAAACAAAAAACAAAAAACAGAAACAGCTGCCAAGAACTAGCACCTTTGAAGCAAAACAGATGTTAATTCTCAAAAGCTATTCATTTCCCATACATTACAAAACAAGAGAAATTATATCCATTATATTATAAACTATAACTTAAGATAGATCAAAAACAAAACCTTGTATCAGAAGACAAACTTTTGAGGAAAACTGGATCCATCTGTACATCCAAACTTTTAGGCTGGCTCCCTATCTTGGGGCTGAACTGAAATTCTAAACATCCCTGGACTTTGGGGAGCTCAGATACAGATCTGAAATATATAATTTAAGTCCATATCTGGCTATGACACACAACATGTTTTGATTGGTTCTCAGATTAGAAAAACCTGTTGGCTCTGTGTTGTTTTCCAGAGTAAAAATTTGGTTTTTGTCCCCATATCAGCAGAATATACACCCAGAGCATTTCTGATTCATAAGATGAGTCCTTTGATATGTAACCATCTTTCAAAATACAATTGGAGTGTAAGCTGCTATTTATGCTCAGATGGCATGAGTGTTCTAAGGACATGTTTTTCATATCTTCCTGACTCACTGGCTTACATTTAATTTTTATTTGACCAAGGCTTAAGAACTCCTCTTAAGAACTCCAAGGCTTAAGAGATTGATTTTAGGAGCAATTCACAAGTCTCAATTAATAAGCAAATTTAGATCCATTATTCTAGATGTATAGTTGGGATTATTTTTTCCAATGTGCATTACTTTGCACTTACGAGCATTGAATTTCATCTGCCATTGTGTCACCCAGTTAAGTAAGATCCCTTTGTAATTCTTCACAGTCATCTTTGGATTTAACTATCTTAAGTAATTTTTTATCATCTGCAAATTTTGCCACCTCACTGTTCACCCCCTTTTTTCAGATCATTTAAGAATACAATGAACAGCACTGGCCCCAGTACTCATCCTTGGGGGACCCAGCTACTTACCTCTCTCAGTTGTGAAAACTGACCATTTATTCCTACCCTGCATGTCTTATCTTTTAACAAGGTACTGATCCATGACAGGACCTTCACCCTTATCCGAAGACTCCTTACTTTGCTTTGGTGAGAGACCTTGTCAAAGGCTTTCTGAAAGCTCAAGTGCACTATATTAAGTGCATCACCCTTTCCACATATTTGCTGTCAATCTTAAAGAATTCTTATAGATTGGTGAGACGTGATTTCCCTTTACAAAGTCCCTGTTGATTCTACCCCCATGTATCATGTTTATCTAAGGGTCTGATAATTCTGTTATTTGCATAGTTTCAACTAATTTGCCAGGTACTGAAATTAGGTTTACTGGCCTGTAACTGTCACGATTGCCTCTGGAGCCTTTTTTTAAAATAGGTATTACAGTATCTACCCTCCTGTCATCTGTTACCGAGGCTGAGTTAAGTGATCGGTTACATACTGCAGTTAGTAGTTCTGCTATTTCACATCTGAGTTCCTTCAGAACTCTAATGTGAATACCATCTGATCTTGGTGACTCGTAAGTGTTTAATTTATCAATTTGTTCCAAAACTTGCTCTACTGACACCTCAAATCAGGGACAGTTTTTCAGATTTGTCACCTAAACAGAATGGTTAGCATGTGGGAATCTCCCCATATCCTCTGCAGTGAAGATGGATGCAAAGAATTCATTTACCTTTTCTGCAAAGGCCTTGTCTTATATTAGAGCTCCTTCAGCACACCGATCGTCCAGTGGCCCCACTGACTGTTTGGCAGGCCTCCTGCTTTTGATGTACTTAATTTTTGCTGTTAGTTTTTGTGTTCTTAGCTAGTTGCTCTTCAAATTTATTATACTTTTACACCTGACCAGCTAGAGTTTATGCTCCTTTCTATCTTCCTCACTAAAATTTCAGTTCCAATTTTTAAAGGATGCCTTTTTGCCTCTGGCCACCTGTTTTGCTCTTCTGTTTAGCTATAGTGGCACTTCTGGTTCTCTTACTTTTTTATTATTAATTATTATTATTTGAGATTACATTTAGTTTGAACCTCTACTATGGTGTTTCCAAATAATTTGCAGGCATTTTACTCTTGTGACTTTTTCCTCATTATTGTGTAGTTCCCCTTTTGAAGTTAAATGCCACTGTGGTGGGTTTCTTTGGCATTTTTCCTCCTACAAGTATGTCAAATTTAATTATATTATGGCCGCTATTACCAAGCATTTCAGCTATATTCACCTCTTGGACCAGATCCTGTGTTCTAAGTAGCTCTAAATCAAGAATTGCCTCTTCCTTGTGGTTTCATCTTTGCATACCATTCTGAAGTGACAAATACCCAATCAATATGAGGATAGTCGAAATCTCCATTATTATTAGGTTTTCTGCCTTTGCAGCCTCTCTAATCTCCCTGAGCATTTCACAATCACCATCACAGTCAGTATATTCCTACTGCTATACTCTTATTGTTCAAACAGAGAATTTCTATCCATAGAATTTCTATGGTACAATTTGATTCATTTAAGATTTTTACTTTATTTGACTCTGCTTTTTCTCACGTATCAGAGGGGTAGCCGTGTTAGTCTGGTTCTGTAGAAGCAGCAAAGAATCCTGTGGCACCTTATAAACTAACAGACGTTTTGCAGCATGAGCTTTCGTGGGTGAATACCCACTTCTTCGGATGCAAGACTTCGGATGCATCCGAAGAAGTGGGTATTCACCCACAAAAGCTCATGCTGCAAAACGTCTGTTAGTCTATAAGGTGCCACAGGATTCTTTGCTGCTTTCTCACGTAGCATTCCACTCTCCCACCAGCGCAGCCTACTCTGTCACTCCTAAATATTTTGTACCCTCATATTACTGCGTCCCACTGATTATCCTCAATCCTCCAATTTTACATGATGCCTATTATATCAATAGCCTCATTTAATGACAGGCACTCTAGTTCACCCATCTTAGTATTTAGACTTCTACTCAGTGGTGACCACATCCTGACAGAAATCCTTCCTGAACGCCATCTTCTGACCTTCAAACAATCCCCCAACCTCATCATCAGAAGCAAACTCCCCAGAACACACCAACACAAAGCAGCACCAGATCCTGCCAGAACAAGAGATGCAAGACTTGTAGACATTTTCCATTGCTAAGATGATCAACACTCCCCACAACACACCTTTGAAGATCCATGGGTCCTACACATGAGGTACATCTGGTGTACCTCATCCAGTGCACTAAATGCCCCAAGAACAACTATGTGGGTGAAACTAGACAATCCCTATGCTCTCAAATGAACTCTCACAGAAAAATGATAAAAATATAAAACCACCATATCACCAGTGGGTGAATATTTTTCACAAAGCGATCACTCTATAGCTGACCTCTCATCCCTCATCCTCAAAGGAAACCTGCACAACTGAAAGACAAGCTTGGGAGCTTAAATTCATAACTTTGCAAAATACTAAAATTCACAGACTGAATAGAGATACTGGATTTATGGCTTATTAGAACAATCTGTAACCCACTAAGCTTCCTCACCCCCCCCCACCCTCCGCCATGACTGGAGACATGTTAACTCATCACTTCACTTTGAATGGTGCTTTGAAATACATGTTAACTACTCATGTTAAACAATCGGTTCCACCTTGTATTTAGCCATGACACTGTGAGCACATTTCCAGATCTGAAGAAGAGCTATGTATAAGCTCAAAAGCTTGTCTCTCTCACCAACAGAAGTTGGTCCAGTAAAAGATATTACCTCACCCAACTTGTCTATTTAGACCTCTAGTATTTGAATATAAGCCCTTGTACATTTTATTAATATTCTGTTGCTTGCCTTCATGTGTTACAGTTAAATGGGATTCTTTTACCTTTGACTGTTCTTCAATAGTACCTATCTGTACTTTATCAATTTCTTTCCTTTTTATGAGGATAGACACTTATCTCCCTCCTGCCCTCTGAACCCCTTGGTCCAAGCCCGGAGCACCCTCCTGCACCCCAAGCCCCCCATCCCCAACCCCATCCCAGACCCTGCATCCCCAGCCAGAGCCCTCACCCCCTGCACCCCACCTCCCTGCCCCAGCCCTGATCCCTCTCCCATCCTCCGAACCCCTCGGTACAAGCCTGGAGCCCCCTTCTACACACCAAACCCCTCATCCCTGGCACCACCTCAGAGCCCACACCCCCAAATGGATCACTCACCCTCTCCCGCACCCCAATCCCCTGAACCAGCCCGGTGAAAGGGAGGGAGGGACGGACCTCAGAGAAGGGGCAGGGCACAGGTGTTCTGTTTTGTCTGAGTAGAAAGTTGGCAACCCCATAAAGGCCCCTTGTTCGCCTCCCATTGTGGCCTTGAGGCTGTATATTAACCCTTCTCTCCAGAATGCAAAGTCAGAACCGGCCCATGTGTGTTTGCCATTCTGCAGTAGCAGCAGATGCAAAGGAAAGGAGAAGACTTGAGGTGCTATGCCCAGGATTTCATGGAGGCATCATGATGCAAGTGAATATGCCAGGTGGAGGCATATGATGATTATGATGCTGGGAAAATAGGTTGGGCATCTAAAGAGGACAAGTAAGTTGCATCATGGAATGGGACCTTTTTCCAAGTTATGCCTGGGAAGGTGGGGAGCTGTCTAGCATCATTCATGTCCTCACTTCAAGTGGGGCTCAGTTAAATATTACCCTGTGTATTTTTTTAAATGGAGAAAATAAATCAATCTTGCCATGGATTGTTCTGAGACTTTGTTTTAAACAATGTCATTCCCTAGTGATATTAGTAATGAACAGATCGCAAACTTCTATTTGTAAGATACATCAGACACTTTCCCTGTAGTGGAAAACAAGCAATGCAAAGGTGTGAGATAAAGACTCAATTTTAGAATGTCCTGCTTTCTAACTTTTTCATAACCTATCAGTTAATGAAATGTAAAACTGTGTACTCATCTCATTTCTTCTTCAGATGTTAAACATTTTTAAAAGCTTTTTTGTTTATTGGGTAATATTTATTGTTTGAAGGGAAGGAAGATATTTGTCAAATATATACAAAATAACCACTGTTCAGGGTGCTATATGCTTAGGTAAGTGCTTTTCACCACCATGGCAGTCTATTCTAATTTAACTACATTAATTCCTTTTGGCCTCTTTAATAACCCAGGAACGTTTCAACTAGGGCTGTCAATTAATCGCAGTTAACTCACACGATTAACTCAAAAAAATGAATTGTGATAAAAAAATTAAGCACGATTAATCGCAGTTTTAATCTATTGTTAAACAATAGAATACCAATTAAAATTTATTAAACATTTTGGATGTTTTTCTACACTTTCATATATATTGTATTCTGTGTTGTAATTGAAATCAAAGTGTATATTTTTATTACAAATATTTGCACTGTAAAATGATAAACAAAAGAAACAGTATTTTTCAATTCATCTCATACAAGTACTGTAGTGCAATCACTTTGTCGTGAAAGTGCAGTTTACAAATGGAGATCTTTTTTTGTTATATAACTGCACTCAAAAACAAAACAATGTAAGACTTCAGAGCCTACAAGTCCACTCAGTCCTACTTCTTGTTCAGCCAATCCCTAAGACAAACAAGTTTGTTTACATTTATAGAAGATAATGCTGTCCTCTTCTTATTTACGTCACCAGAAAGTGAGAACAGGAATTTGCAGGGCACTTGTGTAGCCAGCATTGCAAGGTATTTACGTGCCAGATATGCTCAACATTCGTATGCCCCTTCATGCTTCGGCCACCATGCCAGAGGACATCCTTCCATGCATTAATTAAATTTGTGACTGAACTCCTTAGGGAGAATTTTATTGTCCTCTGCTCTGTTTTACCCGCATTCTGCCATGTATTTCATCTTATAGCTGTCTCAGATGATGACCCGCACATGTTGCTCATTTTAAGAACACTTTCACTGAAGATTTCACAAAATGCAAAGAAGGTACCAATGTGAGACTTCTAAAGATAGCTATAGGACTCAATCCAAGGTTTAAGAATCTGAAGTGCCTTCCAAAATCTGAGAGGGACGAGATGTGGAGCATGCTTTCAGAAGTCTTAAAAGAGCAACACTCCAATGCAGAAACTACAGAACCCGAACCACCAATAAAGAAAATCAACCTACTGCTGGTGGCAGCTGACTCAGATAATGAAAATGAACATGCAGCAGTCCACACTGCTTTGGATTGTTATCAAGCAGAACCTGTCATCAGCATGGACGCATGTCCTCTGGAATAGTGGTTGAAGCATGAAGGACATATGAATCTTTAGCGCACCTGGCACATAAATGTCTTGCAACGCTGGCTACGGCTACAACAGTGCCATGAGAACGCCTGTTCTCACTTTCAGGTGACATTGTAAACAAGAAGTGAGCAGCATTATCTCCTACAAATGTAAACAAACATGTTTGACTGAACCACTGGCTGAATAAGAAGTAGGACTGATTTGACTTGTATGCTATAAAGTTTTACATGGTTTTATTTCTGAATGACATTTTTCCCTCCCACACACACATAATTCTACATTTATAAGTTCAACTTTCATGATAAAAAGATTGCACTACAATACCTGTATTAGGCGAATTGAAAAATACCATTTCTTGGTTTTTTAGAGTGCAAACACTTGTAATCAAAAATAAATATAAAGTGAGCACTGTACACTTTGTAGTCTGTGTTGTAATTGAAATCAATATATTTGAAAATGTAGAAAACATCCAAAAACATTTAAATAAATGGTATTATATTATTGTTGAACTGTGTGATTAATCGTATGATTAAGTTTTAAACGTTTAACAGCCCTAGTTTCAACTTCTCACTGATTTAGCTGTTACCACAAACTTCATCAGACAAACTGCTCTACTTGGATGATCTTATGTTCTGCAGAAGCACTGAGGAACAGTTAGCCAGACTGGGAGAATTTATTCAATTACAGAGGCCCAACCAGCATATTAAACTAATTTACTAACATTCAGCATCTGACCCACAATCAGCGCAGAGGGAGCGGCAGCTTGCCCATTTAATATATAGGCAGAACTTTCTTGCAATAACCCTTAGGGTGACAGACAAGGGCCGCCCGGGGGGGGGGGCAAGTAGGACAATTTGCCCCAGGCCCCGAGCCCCATAGGGGCCCCCACAATAATGCTCCGGCCTGGCCCTGCCTTCCCCCATCCCCCGGCGCCTCAGCACGCCACGTCCAGGAGCGGCCCTAGACAGAGCTAAAGTGGCATGGCTCGGGCGGGGCTGCATGGTAAGGGGGGCGGGGCTGCGAGCTCCGGTCCTGCTGGAGCCATGCCACTGCAGCACTGTCCAGGGGCCAGGGCAGCTCCCCGACACTGTGCGCTGAGGCTCCGAGACAGGGGAGAGGCAGGGGTAACCCAGGAGTGGCCCTGGACAGAGCTAAACTGGCGTGGCTCCAGTGGGGCCTGAGCTCCTCCCCGCTTGGAGCCGTATGGTAAGGGGGTGGGGCTGCGAGCTCCAGGCCGAGCGGTAGGAGCTCAGGCCCCACTGGAGCCATGCCGCTTTAGTTCTGTCCAGGGCCGCTCCTGGACGCGGCACGCTGAGGCTCCAGGAGGAGGGGAGGCAGGGGTACACAGCATGGCCGGGGGGGGGGGTGGATAGGGGGCAGGGAGTCCCGGGGGGGGGGGCAGTCAGGGGACAGGGAATGGGGGGTTGGATTGTGGGCATTCCGGGGGTCTGTCAGGACTCGGTTGCGGGGGATGGGGTGGATAGGGGTCAGGGCAGTCAGGAGACAGGGAACGGGGGGGGTTGGTGGAGGGTGAGGTCTCGGGGTGGTGGTTGGGGAAGGGGTCTCAGGGTGGGCAGTGAGGGGACAAGGAGCAGGATGGGTCGGGGATTCTGAGGGGGGCAGTCGGGGGGCAGGAAGTAGATGGGGGTCAGATAGGGGGCAAGGCCAGGCTGTTTGAGGAGGCACAGCCTTCCCTACCCTAAAGCTCATTGAGCAGTTTGAGGCTTGAAGACAACTATTTAACACAAAGAGCCAAGCTGTTATCTTTTCCATGGGGGAGGGATCACATGAGAAGAGCAATATCCTACACCACCTATCTCCTTCCCAACCCTACCAAGGGAGATCCCCCCTCCCCTGAATTCCCCGAGGCTCCAGAGAGGTTAATTCAGTGGTTCTCAAACTTTTGTACTGGTGACCCCTTTCACATAGCAAACCTCTGAGTGTGACCCACCCTTATAAATTAAATATATTTAAAAAGTGTTTTTAACACTATTATAAATGCTAGAGGCAAAGCGGGGTTTGAGGTGGAGACTGACAGCTCACGACCCCGAGTAATACCCTCGTGACCCCCTGAGGGATCCCGACCCCCAGTTTGATAACCCCTGGGTTAATTTAATTTTAGCACCCTGTGTCCATTCACATGTATTTGCTATTTTGAGCATTTCAGTTTTCACAGCATAGGCTCATCCCAGATTCTGGAACAAGCTCAAATGCTCAGTTCATGGAGTATGTACATAAGCTATACTAAAGACAAACCCACAGTAACCATCTCCAGTTTGTGAGGGACCCCAGGGAGCCAGTCTCTAGGGCCTGGTCTACACTTGGGGGGGGGGGGTTCGAACTAAGGTACGCAAGTTCAGCTATGCACTCGAAGTACCTTAGTTCGAAGTACTTACCCGTCCTCATGGCGCGGGATTGAAGTCCGCGGCTCCCCCGTCGACTCCGCCACCGCCGTTTGCGGTGGTGGAGTTCCGGAGTCGACGGGAGCGCGTTCGGAGTTCGATATATCGCATCTAGATGAGACGCGATATATCGAACTCCGAGAAGTTGATCGCTACCCGCCGACCCGGGCGGATAGTATGGACGTACCCTAGGAAACAGGAGGTTAAGTCCATTCATGGAGGTTAAGTCCATTCATGGAGGTTAGCCAGGATTGGTAAGGAATGGTGTCCCTAGCCTCTGTTTGTCAGAGGGTGGAGATGGATGGCAGGAGAGAGATCACTTGATCATTACCTGTTAGGTTCACTCCCTCTGGGGCACTTGGCATTGGCCACTGTCGGTAGACAGGATACTGGGCTGGATGGACCTTTGGTCTGACCTAGTATGGCCATTCTTATGTTCTTATGTTCTAAGCTAAATGAACCCAAAGTTATGGAGACAGATATGAGTCAAGGAAGCCAGCAGAGTATCAGAAACCTGGAAAAATCTCTGACTGGATGGGCTCAGGCGTTTGGTCACAAACTGAAGTGGTTCAAAAGGTTTGGATATTTTTTAAGCAGAATTTTTTTTATTGTTTCTTTAAACAAACACAGCAAGCAGCAAATATTTGGCCACACATTTCTGAAACCCCAAACCATGTTCAGGTTTTGGCAGACTAATTTCTTTTCAATTAAAAGAACCACAACAAATTTTGAAGGAAAGCAGACATTGTCCATGATTTTTTTCTGCTTTTTAAAAACTCCCAGTTTTTGATCAAAAAAAGTTTTGACGGCAAATATTTGTCCAACACTTTTAATGAGCTTTAGTGCCTTTTAGCACTAGCTGATGCTGAGAATCAGTGATACCTTGTAAAGGTGACTTCAAAAGACGTTCTCAAAACTGGGTTTGTGCCGAGATGCGGAAAGTTTTTAAATGTTTATTTTTCCCACGGCTAACCGAGAGGGGGGTGGGGACACACAAGTGGGGCAATTTGCCTCAGGCCGCGCAGGGGCCCCCACGAGAATATAGTATTATATAGTATTGCAAACTTTTTTTTTATGGAAGGGGCCCCTGAAATTGCTTTGCCCCAGGCCCTGTGACAGACACAAGGAGTTTCCTGGGATTTTAAACATGGGTGTTATTCAGACTCTCTTCAAAAATCTAAGAACACTTCTACCCAGGTCGTGGATAGTGGAACCATGTTTGTGTCGTTCAAATTTGTCAAGAAGCTTTTGTAAAGCTAAAGTCCTGTGTGGTCATTTTTCCTGTGTTAGCTTATTTGAAGCCAAACAGTAAGAGAAATTGTCAGTAAGAGGTGGATGGCAGGTCTTCCTTGTCCCAAGTGATACAAGACAAAGAAAAGAGATATGTTTGTATCACAAATCTTCTATCTGTCCAGAGAAGTACAGCATATACCCCCCCACACACACACAAACATGCAAAATAAACTGCTAGCTGTACTGAACTGACCTTTATGAGATACTTCCTACATTATCTCTTGGGGAAATGGTTTACCCTAAGGATGTAGCGCACATCCCTGCGGAGGCTGCAGAATTTTCAACATCCAAAACGACAGCTGGCTTCATGGTTAGCGCAGCTATCTCATTTGGATTACAAAATTATGCATTGCCCAGGGAAGGCATATCATCATATTCATCAATTCACAGGAGAAATACAGGTGTGACAGATCACTGTGCCTGGATGTAAGAGTTATAATCTTATGAGCCAACATGTTGAAAAAAAATTTTTTTTTAATTTCTGTATGGCTTCTATCTAAAGAGCTGTCATACTATAAAGGGCTCAGCAAAATCTTAGTTCTTTGTTAAAACTTCAATAGAAAGTCAAGTATTTTATTTGTGCAGCAGTGGTTAGCCATGTTGGACCCAGGATATTGTATTGCATGTGCACAGTGCAAGCTTTTCAAAACATGGTTTACCAGAAGTTTGTCATGTTTGAAGATATCTGATTTACAAGTAACAGACACTTGTCCTCACTGAGAACTAAGTCATTTAGAAGAAAGGACATTTTTTAAATTAGCTGATTTGGAGTTATCTGATCATAAAGAGCATTTAAAAATGCTTTAAAGCATGGAAAACCACTTTTATTTAGAATATTGAGATATGGGATCACTGAAAAAAACAGCCAAACAGAGTTTTATCAAACTTCCCTGAAACATCCATCTTTGGGTTCAGGTTCAGAACAATGATAAGACACTTGAGCCCAAAGTGTAAATACCTCCCACCCCCCACAAAAATTATGCCTCTGTTTTCAGGTCAGCTATAACTAAAGTATCACCAGTAACATAATATTTCCACAAAACAGAAGTATAGCATGTACAATAATAAAACTCCAAATCAGAAAGGTATGAATAACTTACCTACTATATTAAACTTTTACCAGAAATAATTTCATCTGAGCAGCAAGTTACAAATATAGCAATATCTGTAGCTCTGTGTGAACAGAGGACCCTATTCTTACTTACTGAGAAATTAAATAATAATATTAATAGTGTCCAAGAGTGCGCGCTCTCTCTCTCATGATAAATGGAATAGGAGGGGACTTTTCATGAGGAAGTCTCTAAAAGGATTTCTTCCTGGCGATTTCTCTGAAACAAAACTGAGGTAAACTCCCACAAACATCAAAGAGGTCTATGGGATCCACAGTAGGCCAGACTCATCCACTCATAGTCCTGTACCCCCGGAAGCTCTCTCCCCGCTCCTTTGTATCATGGCTCCAGAGAAGAGCCACCAGAATGATTAAAGGATTAGAACACACGTCTTATAGTGATAGACTCAAGGAGCTCAAGCTATTTAATTTATCAAAGAAAACATTTAGGGGTGACTTGATTACAGTCTATAAGTACCTACAAGGGGAACAAATATTTAACAACAGGCTCTTCAATCTAGCAGAGAAAGGTATAACACAATCCAGTGGCTGGAAGATGAAGCTAGCCAAATTCAGACTGGAAATAAGGCATACATTTTTAATGGAGAGAGTAATTAACCATTCAAACAATTTACCAAGGGTTGTGGTGGATTCTCCATCGCTGTCACATATTAAAATCAAGATGGAATGTTTTTCTAAAAAATGCGCTGTAGGAACTATTTTGGGGAAGTTCTATGGACTAGTTGATCACAATGGTCCTGTCTGGCCTTTGAATCTAGACTACCAGGGGCTTTCAAACCACCCCACCCAGGTGCAGTAGTTCCTGGGTACCCCGGGAAGATATGTGGAGAGATATAGAGAAAAAGTTAATAGAGCTACATCTGTATTTAGTTTTCTGTGTATCTTCCGAAGAACCAGAGTGGGGACAATGTGCATCCCCTATGTCTTGGCCAAAGCCTGGCCCCAACTCAAGCTCAGACCACACAGAGAGCCCTCCAAAGGATACAGAAAGAGGGAAGGGCATGTTGGCCTGGAGGTGGCAGAGCTCCCCTTCTTCATGGAGGAGATCCATATATGGAGGATCCTTTCATGTTCAGATCAAAGCGGGAAATGATCTGGCCACTGCTGCTTTTGTTATAAAAGTATATAATGCCAAAATATTTAATGTGGTGACACATTAAGTTACTATTTTTGAAAGGTTATAACTCTCAAACTCAGAGAAAGTCCAGTAAAAAGAGACAACACCTGAACAGTAATTTGTAAAAATGGGGAATAAATGCCTTGTAGGCAATCCTGGAAAACTTTTCCCTTATGACATACCATTTATACTCATGCAATTCAGTGTCATCTAGTGCATTCCAAACACCAAAGTAATGCTTTTCAAAAGTATGTTTGTATCAGAATAACTACCACTAGAGGCAGAGAAAAACACCCCATCCTGTCCTTCAGACTCTGAACAATGATAAGAGAGAATGTACAACTAGAAACTCTCTATAGGCAGAAGCCTGCACTATTGAAGTCATAGAATCATAGACTTTAAGGTCAGAAGGGACCTTTATGATCATATAGTTTGACCTCCTGCACAACGCAGGCCACAGAATCTCACCCACCCACTCCTGTATCAAACCTATGTCTGAGCCATTAATCCCATTGGTTTAAGTGGTACAGGGTCAGGTCTTATTCTAGATTGAAACGAAAAAGCAGTGTCAATTAAAATTTCATCATAAAAAACAAATATGCTCTAAACACTTCTCTAGTACAGTTTTTTAAAAAGTCTAAGATAAAATAAAAAGTTGGGACAAATATTTCTTCAAAAATAACAATGCTTTTTATTTTAAACCTTTTAATCCTTCAGAACTACTTCAGAACAGCTTTTACTCCTTCAGAAAAGTATCTAAAGAGTAGTATATTTTTTCATTAAAACTGAATATAGAAATCACTTGATTTCTATTATTCTGAAACCTGCAATGTTTTAAAATCTACACTAATTTTCCTATGCATTTCTGCTAATGCCAAAAAACATTATATGATTCAATTTATAATGTAAGTAAAAGAGTTTTACTGTTATAATATTATAAAAGGTATCATTAGTGTTATCAGCATGTGTGTCTCTAAAGTATCAGGACCATTCCTAACATAAACTACCTTCATTTATTGCAAGGAACATTATGTATAAAAGCGTGCTGAGCTAGCAAAATGTTATTTAACTCTCTCTCTGACAAATCTGCAAGCACCAGATCTCACAGTAATGTATTTAAAAGATCTCCAATAATCAATCAAATGAACAGGAATCCAATAAAGTACTTTACTGTCCATTCTTGGGGTCAGTTAGTTAATTTAGTAATAGATTTGCACATAACAAGTTGCCTTTCTATATGACTGTCATTTCATAATGGAGAATCCTCACAAGTGCTTCATGATTTATATCATGCATACAATTCATTTCAAATCAATGAAATAGGCCATCAACTGTACTGAAATTATGGTCTAGTTCAATCAGTTTAGCAGCATTCAGAAGCCTCCACAAGATGAGGCAAGTATTTTCCTATCCGCACCCCTACCTAATTATTGACTGTGAGCAGTTATTTGCTTTTTTCACATTCCTGGAAGCTTTCCCACCCCAAAGCACTACTTCTAGTAATGACATGGCAATGTGGCAGTGGAACCTCACACATATTTAAGAGTGCAAGAAGTTCAAATTATCATCCTTTGAAATTAATTCTTCTCATAAATGGTAAATAAAGATATTGAAAAACAAAAAGATTTGTGTTTTTGTAAATTTCATTTAAATTCCCATCCGAATGTTATCTGAAGCATTACCACTACTAGTAGCAAGTACATTTAACTTTATAACCCAGCACATCAGAGTCCCTTTGTCAGAGATAAGGTGACAGGGCCTATTTGGCTACACCAGCATGACCCTTGCACATTCAATTCTGGGAACAGGGAAATATGATCCAATTCGAGCTGGATTGGCTGTTTCCACCTGGGGCAGATCAGTATCTGAAGTGGACAAATGATAATCTCTGTGTAGGTCTACACTGCGATAAAATACCCACAGAACCAAGTCTCAATGATTTGAGCATTGGCCTGCTAAATCCAGGGTTGTGAGCTCAATCCTTGCGGGGCCATTTAGGGAGCTGGGGTAAAAATCTGTCTGGGGATTGGTCCTGCTTTGAGCAGGCGGTTGGACTAGATGACCTCCTGAGGTCCCTTCCAACCCTGATATTCTATGACAAATAAGTCTCAGAGCCCAGATCAGCTGATTCACAGGGTATCTGCGATTAAAAACTCACTCATGAGGCTGAGCTGCAGGGCAAAAAACTGCCACATAGATGTTTGGGCTTGGGCTGGAACCCAGGTGCTGAGACCCTCCCCCCTTGCAGAGTAGACATACCCAGTGATTTCAATTACTAAGTTCTTGGATGTGTTGGGGTTTGTACTAGCAAATTGGACCTAGACCCCTCATAGAGACTGTTAAAATCCAGTAAGGAAATGCTAGACACAGTTGAATGAGATCATTAGTGCCTCCCTAAGCAGAGGCAAGAAACCAGTTTCCCTCAAATGAGACGCTGTTAGGCCTTGGCTCAAGACATCATCTCCTGATGCTATCCCTAACTTGTTCTTTTTGGTAGAGGGTACTAACCTAAGCTTCGGCTTCAGCCCTGGGCAGCTTCAGGTTACAGCCCCCCGCTTGGGACAGTGAGGCTCGACCTTTGGCTTTGGCCCCCCTGCCTGGGTCAGCGGGACTTGGGTGGGCTCAGGCTTTGGTCCCCCCCCTCCTGATGTCATAGAATCATAGACTATTAGGGTTGGAAGGGACCTCAGGAGGTCATCTAGTCCAACCCTCTGCTCAAAGCAGGACCAATCCCCAAATTTTTACCCCAGTTCCCTAAATGGCCCCCCTCAAGGACTGAACTCACAACCCTGGGTTTAGCAGGCCAATGCTTAAACTACTGAGCTATCCCTCCCCCCAATTACTATTACTATGTCATGTAGTAATTTTTGTTGTCAGAAGGGGGTGGCAGTGCAATGAAGTTTTAGAACTGCTGATTTAGGTGGACCGGATATGTCATTAGAATGGAAGATCACTGTCTCCCAAAACAGATCCTGTATGGAGAGCTAAGTCAGGGCAAAAGAAAGAAGGGTCGTCCATATGAGCACTTCAAAGATAACTTGAAGAGCAGTCTCCAGTGAGCTAGCATCAATCTCAAAGAACTCGAGCAAATGGCTCAGAACAGGACTCATTGGTGGTCTCTGATAAGATTAGCATGCAACAGGTTGGAGTGGGATTGAAGAAATTGTTTCCAGGCTGCACATGAAAGGCATCACAGAGCTGCATCATCATACATCATGGATATGGACTTCCCATGCCCTCAGTGAGGCTGACTCTGTGAATCAGGGTTCGGACTTCAGAGTCACAGGCATAGCCATAGAAGAGAATTGCAACAATACTGTCAGCAGCAATGGCCTACTACTACTCTTCTCTGGAGGCCAAACACACAACACATGGTTCTTGCATTGAGGTTATTTGGAAGCTACAGCTGATGCACAATATGATGGTGCTTGCTCAAAAGCAATAGCAGAAGACATTATACCACTTTAAAGTCTTCACCGCTTTCTATGCATTTCTGGATGTGATTCAAGTTACTGATACGATCTTTAAAGTTCTCCATGGTTTGGGTTCTAGCTACAAGAGAAGCTGCCTCTCCCCTCCACATCATCACAACAGTCCCTCAATCTGAATGTCCAGGAGGTGGAAACAAAGTATTTTCAAGTAGAAGACTCTGGCATTCATTTCTCATATTGATCTGACATAGCCCATGTCTTGACCTTTAGGTGGTGAATCTCTATGTATTTCTCTTTGTGGAGATTCAGTCTATATCAACACCAGTGCTTTTGCTGGTCAAGGGTGTGAAAAACATACACTCGGTCACCAACATAAGTTACACTGACAGAAGCACCAGTGTGGACAGCACTATGTAGGAGGGAGACGCTCTCCTGCCGACATAGCTAGCGCCACTCATTGGAGGTGATTTTATTATGTTGATGGGAGAGCTCTCTCCTATCGGCATAGAGCAGCTACATGGGAAACCTTATATCAGTGCAGCTGCATCGGTACAGCCTCAGTCTCCTTAGGTTTTGTTTGATTTACCTAATCTTGAATTAAGTTAATGTATATGTGCACCCAGAGACCCTGTAAGGGGTTCATTTTTAAAAATCAGCAAACATTTAATCACGATAGTTAATCTAAATAATAATCCTGCAAAAACCCTATAAGCAGTTTATGACCTGATTACCACTTGGTAAGATAATGATTTAGACAGTTATTGCAGTCTTACTATACAGCTATCAGATGTTGCACTCTAAAGGGTCAGATTCCCCTTACGTGAGGGTAGCTTTGTGCTGAGCTGCTGGCACACAGCTATCCTCATGCCTGCTAATGTGGTAAGTAGCAGTTGACCACACTGTAGGAGGCTCCTCCAGTGATAAAGAGCTACATCAGTGGAGCTTATCACTCCTCCTGCTCCCTGCTGCACAACTTAAACCCACCTTTGCACATATTCCTGAGTATTCCTTGGCCACCACCAAAAATCTAAGCTAAAAGAGAAGCAACTGGAGTTCATCTAAAAACAGTACTAAATAATTTACAAGCATCAATACAGTTTATACATGGTGTGGGAAGAGGACACACTGTTTTCACATTTGGGATAATGATTTATAAATGAGGTTATGATTCATAATTGGAATGTACTATCAGTATTGAGATAACACATATGGTGAAATGTTTTTGGTTTTGGTTTCAGGGCACTGAAAAGTAACAGAGGAATTTGCCAACCACAATAATGACAACAACAAGAGATATAATGCTGCTAATGAATGTTTTTGCTACTAACAGTAAAACAATATCTGAAATATCTCCAATTACAGGCCATTAAAAGATAAATTACATGCTAATGCAAAGCTATTAACCATTGAAAATTGAACAAGCCATACCTGCTCCCTACCTCACCATCTAGTTTAACTAGTTCATGTAGAAATTCTCTTTAACACTTCAACAGGTCTTCTTTCACTAAAACAACTAATGAGCTTCAGAAATCAAAATACAGATGACGTATGTTGGTTTTTAAAAAAAAATAAATAACACAACACGCCTAAACTGGGATCAGTACAATGCTCCCAATAGACAGTAAAATTAATACATTCTGAAGCTGGGGTAGTACTATAAAATTTATAAAAGGATTTACTCTCTTCCCAATATTTCCACCACATGGAATCATAGAAGTATAGGACTGGAAGGGACCTCAGTTGTCATCTAGTCCAGTCCCCTGCACTTAAGGCAGGACAAACTAATAACTAGACCATTCCTGACAGGTGTTTGTCTAACCTGTTCTTAAAAACCTCCAATGACAGAGATTCTACAACCTCCCCAGGCAACCTGTTCCAGTGCTTCACAACCCTGACAGTTAGGAAGTTTTTCCTATGTCCAACCTAACCTGCTCTTGCTGCAGTTTAAGTCCCTTGTTTCTTGTCCTATCCTCAGAGGTTAACGAGAAGATTTTTTCACCCTCCTCCTTGTAACAACTAGGGTTGCCAAACCCTCTGCTCCATTTCAGAACCTCCTCCCGTACCTTCACTCCCTCTCAGACCCCGCACCCAAAATCCCTCCCAGATCCTGCACCCCACATCCCCTCCCGCACCCCAACTCCTTACACTGAGCCCCCTCCCAGAGCCCACACCCCACAACCCCTCACCCACCCCAACCCCAGCCCTGAGATCCCTCCTGCACCCCACACCCCTGCCCCAGCCCGGAGCCCCCTCTTGCATCCTAAACCCCTAATTTCTGGCTCCACCCTCAAATATGCACCCCCAGCTGGAGCCCTCACCCCCTTGCACACCCCAAACCCCTGCCCCAGCCCAGAGAATGTGAGGAAGGGAGGGGAAGGGTCTGGAGTGAGTGGGAGCAGGGCTGAAGGGAAGGGGCAGGGAGGCAAGGGTATTCTGTTTTGTTCAGTTAGAAAGTTGGCAACCCTAGTAACAACTCCTTTCAGTGGTCCCCAACCTTTTTGGCTGGTGGGTGCCAGCCGAAGGGCCACCATGGCGGTGGCGCACCCGCTGAAATGCCGCCGAATTTCGGCAGGGACGCCTCTCGATGACACCGCTTGCCGTCGACAAGCAATGTCATCGAGAGGCGTCCCCACCGAAATTCGGGAGCGACGCCTCTCGATGACGTCACTTGTTGGCGACAAGTGTCGTCATCGAGAGGCGTCCCCGGCGAAATGCCGCTGAAATTCGGTGGCATTTCGGCAGGTGCTCTCCCGGGGGCCAGGATGTGGGCACATTAAGATGCCCCCGCAGGCGCCATGGTGCCCGCGGGCACCGCGCTGGGGAGCACTGCCTTATGTACTTGAAAACTCTTATGTTCCCTGTCAGTCTTTTCTCCAAACTAAACAAACCCACTTTTTCAATCATCCCTCATACGTTATGTTCTCTAGACCTTTAATCATTTTTGCTGCTCTCCTCTGGACTTTCTCCAATCTGTCCATCTCTTTCCTGAAATGTGGCACCCAGAACTGGACAAGTATTCCAGTTGAGGCCTTATCAGCGTGGAGTAAAATAAAATAATTACTTCTCGTGTCTTGCTTACAACACTCCTGCTGATATAACCCAGAATGATGTTTGCTTTTTTTGCAGCAGTGTTACACTGTTGACTCATATTTAGCTTGTGGTCCACTATAACCCCCAGATCCCTTTCTATAGTACTCCTTCCTAGGCAGTCATTTCCCATTTTGTACATGTGCAACTGATTGTTCCTTCGTAAATGGAGTACTGTGCATTTGTCCTTATTGAATTTCATCCTATTTACGTCACATCATTTCTCCAGTTTGTCCAGATCATTTTGAATTTTAATCTTATCCTCTAAAGGACTTGCAACCCCTCCCAGCTTGGTATTGTCCACAAATTTTCTAAGTGTACTTTCTATGATATCTAAATCATTAGATATGAAGGAGGGACAATGAGGATAAAATATACTTGTATTTGTTTTTTTAATATATTATACTACACAGATACATAAGTCTGCCTCAAAAATTAGACCTTTCAAACCCTGTATTGAGACAGTATAAGGTCATGTTCTATAAGTAGATATAAATTCAGTATACATGTTATGTGAACTCAGAATGAACACATTTTCTACCAAAAACTCCATCATATGGTTACAACACAGTGCCATCTGCTGTACATTTGTTGTTTCCAATACAAAATATATATATTAAAAAAACCCACCTCTTATGTAGATTTTCATAATACTTAACACACAGGCTGCCTTACAGTAATTTTGCCACTGATGTTTTACATGAGAATAAGACTGAGCACTACATAGTCAATTCTGCAAATATACAAAAAGCTCCATGTATGCTAGCATAAGGGTCGCTGATGAACACAGAAATTAAATGAGACCATGGGCACCACTGCTTCTATTTCCCAAAGAAAAACTGATTGTTTTGGTCACAGCTGGAGTTTACATGAGCCTTCTTCAATAAAATATTAATATGCACATTTTGCTACATTACCTCATTAACAACAAATTATGCCACAGACGGCAAGAAAGCTGCCAGTTTTCATGCAGCTTTCTGTTGCTTACAAATTCTCTCAAACACATCCTGATTTTTTGAAATATCTTTTAGAGAAAATGGAGAAGAAAAAAATGTGGTAAGCACCATTAGGAAGTTGGAATACCTCACTGAAATATGATTGCATGTTACATCTTAGAGGTAATACTGTGCAATATAACTGTTTCTCATGTTCATCAGAAGTAGTGATAGAGTAAACAAGGAGTAGAACCTGAATTATTTACTGATATTCATGCTACTGATATTCCTGTTACCAAAGGATCCTTGCAGGCTCTCAACAATCCTTTCCTCCAACAATTTCGTTCTTCCTGTTAAACTCTAAACTCACTTTCCTTCTAAATGGCCAAAAAAAAATTTAAAAAAAGGAAAAAGCTCTCTTTAGCTAGGAGAACATAGGAGTTGCCTCTCCAGAGTTTGATATCAAGAATGCTCCCATAGATTAACCAACAAGAGATGTTAACACAGCAAATAGCCACTAGATACCACTTGCTCACATGAGCACACATTGAAGCTGCTGAGGTTCACTATTGTGAGAAGCAGAAGTCTTGAGGCAGTTCTCTCAAACCTAGTATCACCACAGATGGAAAGGCAAAGCAGTCACTTCTTAGAATGATCTATAATGACCCATTATGGTTTTGCGAACAACTGAAGAGCCCCCTGTAGTTAGCAAGAGAGCACAGTCCCCTGCAGGAAGCAGAAGCATGCTAAGATGCACTAATCAGATATTAAATTGTACTGCCATGCTGCCAAAATGAAAAAATTTCTGGAAATGTTTTGCATTTCTTTTCTCTAAAGAAGAGTGGTGAATGTTGTGTATTTGACTCAAGTAAGGTTCTTATTCCTGTAATTCAGTATGTTACAGTAATAACTTAATACAAAATATAAATCACATGTACATTTAAAAAAAATGCCACTTTGAGGAGCATTTGGGCTCCCCAAACCCCAATTTCCTAGGAATTAACAATACTTTACATTAGACTAGAATGAACTGAGAATGTATCAATACATTGCTTTATGCATTAAGATCCTTTGTATGTTTATAGGAACTGAAATGTTCTGTGTAGATGTAACATTTCCAGGAAGCTATTGCTGGGTTTGAAATGGTTTTTTGTTTTTTAGTATTTCAGATGTTGCCAATTCTTGCAATTTTATCATGAGTCTCATGATATTATCTTTTTTAATGTCCCAGATCCTGGAATTATATGATTAGGTGAGTATGACCAGGTTTATCAGGCCTTTCTGCCCCGTTGGAGGTGTTGGCCCCCTGACAGCCCCCTATTCAAGAAAAACCCACTCAGGACAGGCTACTAACTAGACTTACCCCTCAGGGTAGACAAGCCACTTGTTTGGTTTTAAGTCAGATTGTCCTGTTTTAAAATGTTTTTTCCCAGCCCAGTACTAAGACAAAATCAGACTTGGTTTTGTCTAGTGTCACAGACAGGGGATGCCATTTTGAAGAGCGTGCCATTCCACCCCACTAGCGTAACCTCGCATGCACAGTGTGTGTGAGGTCACAATGGTGGGGGTGGGCTGGCATGCTTTTCAAAATGGCATCCTCCATGTGGTGTGACTTGCATGCAGTCACCTTGGTGGCAGCGGGGGGTCACATAGGCAGGGGCAGAGTCACGCTATTGCCAGAAGTTCCAGAATCTCTGGTATTTTGGGGATGCATGAGTGGTTACTCTACTTTAGGGTATGTTGACACAAACACACAGAACTGAGCCTCTCAGTCTGGGCTGACAAATTCTGAGTGGTGGGGGTCATGCTAATATTCTAAAAATAATGGCTGTGTAGTCAGCACTTTGAAGTGGCTCCAGCTGGACCTCGGGCTCTGAAGCCTAGGGAGAGGGATGGGCATCCAAGACTGAGGTCCAGCCCAAGCTGCAACTTCAAAGCGCTTTCTACACAGATATTTTTAGAACACTAGCATGAACCCCACCACTGCATGCCTGTCAACCTGAACTGGGAGACTCAATTCTGTGGGCTGTGTAGACATACCTTCAGAGGTCTAGAAGGGCCAGGCATAGGCTTGGCAATCCGGTCCATTGAACTAGTCCAATAATGTCAACTGACCACCTACTATTTGACCATGATCAAATATTGTCTAATATTCCATCAAGAACACCCTGATGTAAGATTTCAGAGTAGCAGCCGTGTTAGTCTGCATCAGCAAAAAGAACAGACACCTTAGAGACTATCAAATTTATTTGAGCATAAGCTTTCGTGGGCTACAGCCCACTTCATTGGATGCATAGAATGGAACACACAGTAAGAAGATATTTATACATACATATATACACATAAAGATTGGCTGGAATCTTCTAGAACAAACATTGTATGTATATTCTTTATTTGTATACCAGGCCATCAAGGTACATGACAGTTTACAAAGCACATGAAACAAGTTAAAAGACACAGTCCCTGCACCTAACTGACCACAACACAATGAAGAATAACAGTATCAATTCATGACTCAAGTTTGCAAGGAAGATGATGATGGGAGTTCTCTAATCTACACAACCTGAGCAATGGGCATGAGGAAGAACTTTTCCAACGTGACAAAAGATGCTTACGTTCAATTATCTATTTGCTGTGATATTTTATTTGCTACAAATTGAACGTGTGCAGAAAAAGCAATAGAAGGGTGAAATTCCCCTGGGCCACACTAAGCCTGCCAACCATGAAATATATGCAGCTACGTTACTGAAGTCACTTACAAATTAACGTTCTCTTTACAGAGAATCTGAAAGTTTTGAAAGAGTCACAGAGGCTAATGTTTGTGTTAACCCAGGAAAATGAGGAAAGGCAAGCAGTTTTGCTGAAAAAATGTCAATGGTGAATCTTGGTTCCTTAAGCCTTGACATCTATTTTCCGAACCAAATGCATACGCTTTACATGTGTAATTCATATTAGCATTAATTGAAGCTACTTACACAAATCCCTTGTGAATCAACAGTAGATTAAACCCCAGTGTCAAAGTAATCTGAAAATTAGTAATACTTAGAAGAGAATATAGGGTGTTTCATTTGCTCAATGAAATCGGAAACAGAAATAATGAAGCAGCAAAGAATCCTGTGGCACCTTATAGACTAACAGACGTTTTGCAGCATGAGCTTTCGTGGGTGAATACCCACTTCTTCAGATGCAAGAAGAAGTCTTGCATCTGAAGAAGTGGGTATTCACCCACGAAAGCTCATGCTGCAAAACGTCTGTTAGTCTGTAAGGTGCCACAGGATTCTTTGCTGCTTTTACAGATCCAGACTAACACGGCTATCCCTCTGATACTTGACACCAGAAATAATGAAGAACAGGATAAGTTTAGCAAGGATTTATGGAATATTTCCATCTATTACAGGCCTCAGAATTCTTTGATGCAATCTTGTTTATTTACAAGGAATGTATAAAGTTCTGCTTCTCCAAAAGCAGGAAGGGCTAGAAAAACAAGGATAGTTTCTTAGCTTACAATCCCCAAGCCTCGTTAACCAATACTAGACACCCCCCCCCCCAAAAAAACTCTGTAGCTTTTCCCAGGGTCATATACTGTGCTCACCGGCTGCTTGTTGGCATTGTTGCTTTTTGTCTCTGTTCTAACTTATTTTCTGTCTCTGCATTCTAGTTTCTCTTCCTCCTTCCCCCTCTCCCCCACCACCACACACAAACACACGCACCCCTGGTCACAATACCCAGTGAAACCCTCCACCCACAAAATGTTATTTTCTGGGCAGACTATATTAGGCCTTGTTTTAAGTGTGGCCCCTTAAAGTGTTTCTTGTTTCTTACAACTATTTTAAGTGAAGGATGTGTTCACATGTCAGTTTTAGCTCAATCCATAACAAGATTTCACCCAGCCCATAACAACAACATCTTTTGGTGAGATGAATAGACTGCATCCAAAATCACTCTGTATCCTAAAAATATTAGAATATACTTACAAATATAGCATACAGTGTTATGCATTGTAAAGCAAATTCATATGAAAGTAACCCATTGGTTCAATATGTGTTACATGTTGTCCTCTATAGGCTGGTCTACTAATGGATAACAATCTACCATTGGTATGGCTGCGAGTCTTTCACAGAGGTCACAGATTCCGTGAATTTCCAGGACTTCCGTAACGTCTGCAGTGGCTGGTGTGGCTGGCTCCGGGCTGCCCAGAGCAGCAGCAGCGGTGCCCCGTGCCACGTTGCCATCCCCTGGCACCTCTGAGCAATGGTGGCGGTGAGGCCCCGGATCCCCCGTCTTGCCCAGCCACAGAGCACCTAAGATTTAGTCAGGGGTATTTATAGTACAGTACTCCTGAGGGAATTCTGCACCACTATGCATGTGCAGAATTTACGTCCTCTGCAGATTTCTTTGCTTCCCTGCAAAAAAATGACTTTCTGATGGGGAAGCAAAGGGAAGCCACAACAAGAGCAGTCATGTGACCCGCCCCAGCAATATGTTTTGGGTACCAAGGCCAGCTAGCAGAGAGGTAAATCACTGTGAGGCAAGGGGCAGGACTGGGGAAGATCCAGCTGGTGGCTCCGACCCTGCGCCAGGCTCAGCTGTAGTCCTGGCTAGGCTGGGGAGGATGGGACTTCCTATTCCCCTGCACGACATCTGGGGCCGGGTCAGACCTACCCCCAGATTTCTCCCCCAGTTGCAGGAAGTTCTGCAAATTAAGCCTCCCCCTGCCTCTTGCACCCATCGCTCCTCAGCTGCAGGGGAACAGATCCTGTACAGGGCGATGCTCCCCCATCCACCCAACCCTCATGCATCCAGACTCTCCTGCCAAGCCTCACCGCCCCCACACTCCCAGAACCCCCTGCCAAGCCCCACTCAGATCCTCACCCCACCAAAACCCCAACCAGCTGCACCTGGATGTCCACCCCACAGAGCCCCACTCCCCCAGCATCTGAACCCCTCACTGAGCCCCCCACACTCAGACCCTTCTGCCAAGCTCTATCCTCCCAACACCCAGACCACACCCCACTGAGTCCCAACCACCTTCACCTGGACCCCTCTGCAGAGTCCCATTACCATTGCATCCAGAACCCCGCAACAAGTCGCTGTGCATCCAGATTCCCCCCGCACCTTGATCTCCCACTGAGCTGCCCGCACCCAGATTGCCCCACACGGAACTCTCTCAACCCATTCCTGGATCCCCCCCACTAGGATCCTGCCTTGCTGAGCTTGCCAGCCCACACCTGGTATGGAGGGGAAGGGCCCTGGGGTGTTTCTGGGGCAGACCCAGTCCTTGCGCTGTGTCAGGGTTGGGTGCAGTCTCACCGCTGAGTCTGTGTCCTGGTGGGGAGCTGCACAGTGATCTCCCACTGCTGTGCAGTCAGTGGCCTGTGCTCCCCGATGCCATGCTGGAGCCTCCACATTTATTTGACAAATAATTTGCAGAATTTTAAAATATTGTGCACAGAAATTTTTTTTTTTTTGCACAGAATTTTTAATTTTTTGGCGCAGAATGCCCTCAAAAGTAAGTACAAGTCACAGACAGGACACGGGCCATGAATTTTTGTTTATTGCCCATGACCTGTCCATGACTTTTACTCAAAATACCCGTGACTAAATCGTAGCCTTAACCCTTCGTACCAACTAATGGAGTTACTCCTTTTAATTCAAGTGTTAGAGGTCTATTCTGCTGAAAACACATGTGGAGGCTCATTATATAAAACTACAAATATACATTGGGTTTAGTTATATGCTTTGAAGAGCATGTTAATCCAGCAATGGACTAGGACTAAATAAAAAGAGTTCTAAAATGCTTTCATAGTGTGGGCCACAATGTAATAAAGAAATTATCCTGTGGACAGGTCCTCTCCTATTCATGATCTCACAGACCATCCTTCTTACTGTTCATGATCACATGGATCACTTTTCCTCCCAGTCAGGACAGCCTAATGTCTCTGCATCAGCTACAGCAATCTCAGTTTGCACACAACAGTAATAATAGGAAACAAGTTATATATTTTAGCTGCTCTTAGTGCAATAACGTTTTTTTTTTTTAAAGGACAAGAGTCTTCCTGTCTGCTTTTGCTCCTCATTTAATGTCTCCCCACCTCCCATATGATCTGCATCTCTCAGCTCAAAACAAGGAGAGTTGGCACTATGGGACCAGCCAGGTCTCTGGGGCAGGGAACCCACTTTGGGAACCCCTGGTTAAAGTATATACATCACTTTGTTCCTATTGGTGGGAAAAGCTGGGGGGAAAAACTGCAATAAGAATTGCTCCTGATCGAGGAGAACTATCTGAAAGTTGGTTGGACTGCTGTTTTGAGCCTTCATTTTTTGGAATCTCTTACTTCAGCATTTAGTAAAATAATCCAAGTGGAAGTTTTGTGATGCCTCAGTACACAATACAGTACTTTGCCTAAGTATAGAATCTTGACAAAATTGCAAAAAGAGAAAAAAATAAAAACTAAAATAAAAATCAGTTACTCACAGGGTTTGTCTAATCCCACAACTTAATCCATACAGTCCTGTTTCAGTTAACCAAGGCAGTTTTTCCTTCCCCAAAATACTTAGTGAACATTTTGATTGGAAACCCCCATATTTTAAGGCCAAAATCCATTTGATCTTTCTATAATATTATTTAGGCAAAACAATTCCACGTCAAAAGGGTTATTTTCCAAAGAAACACTGAAAAACCAAGTACCTTGAATATGAGGGGTGATTGCTTATACACCAGAATGTTACTATTTTTCAGGCTTAATCTCCAAAGTGACATCTTCACAGGAAATTAACCACTGAGCTGCTTTGTCACTGATCCAGTGGCCCAAAACCCCCACTGCAGAGAGCATAGTGATGCACTGGCTGCTATTCTAATCTACAGGCTAGGACTAGGAGGGGATAGATAAAAGCTGCCGTGAAGGAGCTGTGCTACAGCCTTGTGGCATGCTGATGAGTTAGGACAGACTTTCATCCCAACCTAATCCAACAGGTTTCTTGAATAAAATCTGTTCATTCAAACTTTGTGCAGGTAGGCATGATATTCACTCTTAATGAACAGCCTGCTGATCGTGGCTGAAAAAGAGTTTTGTCTGGAAAACCTAAAGCTTTCCCACCTCCATAAATATCACTAACAAACAGAAAGACTATGGGAAAAGTCTATCACCTGTTATTTGCCAGCTATAACACAGTGCATACTAAGAAGTAATTTGAGTTTCTTATCACATACTTTCACTGCACTGGAGCTATACAGAAAAGTAAACAGTAATTTCTAATTATAAGTAGCAAGCAGAATACTTCATTTTATCAATATTTATCTAAAAACACTTGAAATATACCAGACAGGAAATTTGCAACACTAATTACGACCATTGGAGAATTGCAAAAATGTTCACAACTGCATTTAAAGGGATTATTTACTTTTGACCACTTTTTAAAAGATGTATTGTTTAGGTGATCAAAAAAATTAATAATGAACCATAGAGATCTGATTTCTCTCTCTTTTTAAAATCTGCTTTTATGCATTTATACAGGAATGGGAGACTTATGGTCTGACAGATTACCAAGATCAATCCTTCAAATACTAGAGAAATCACATTGAGTTGGACAATAAAAAGGTTGTAACTTTACACACTATTAACTGCTCACTTGTGTGCCGTTCTAGTCCCTGCAGAAATAACCGTCAGGTGACGCAGCAAAGTTTCCTACAGTGGAGGGAGAAACAAGGCAGCTCTCCCAAGGAACCTTCAGCAGAGGACTGCAGAATGTCTACAGGAACATTTCCTACAGATCACTAGGGAGGTTTCCTGGGACATCCTGGTGAACATTAACAAACTTTTCTGCCGTGGCCCCACTGCGTAGATGGACAGGCTCTGTTAATTTCTTTTCCTTATCCTGCCTCTACCATATAACAAAGTACATGACAGCTCAATCTGCTCTCACTGTGCAGTGTGAAAGCAAAATGAGCACTTACCGGAGCTCCCCTTTCCTGTATCCTGCGTACCAGCGCAGGAATGCTGGGACTGGCTAGACCCCCCCAGAGCGTAAGAGATGTCCTGATTTGCTGCACCACTGGACGACTCTGCCATGTGCTCCACTTCGCCCTCTAGCTCCACCTCCTCATCCACCACTTCCTCATCAGGGTTGAGTCCACTGGCCGCTGCCTCCAGTCTCCCAGAAGTGTCCATGGGGCTCTTGATGGTGCAGGTGGGGTCACCACCAAGGATGGCATGCAGCTCCTTATAGAAGCAGCATGTCTTCGGCGCAGCACGAGAGTGATAGTTGGCCTCCCGTGCCTTCTGGTACACCTTCCTCAGATCCTTGATTTTAGCACAACACGGGTGCATATCCCTCTCATGCCCCTACTCCTGCATGCCACCAGCAATCAGACAATAGGTATAAAAATTCCTACGGCCGGTGCGAAGCTGCAACTGCACAACCTCCTCTCCCCATAGACTTAGCAGACCCCACAGCTCTGGTGTGCTCCATGCAAGAGCGTGTCTGCTGCAGAAAGTTTGCATGGTCAACTGGTAAGATGCTGTATGAACTGTGCATGCCATCGAGCAAACAGGAAGATGAATTTCAAAAATTCCCAGGCCTTAAAATGGGGGAGGGGTGCATACCTATGTACCTTCAGAGCAGCTGAGTTCAAATTGCTGACCAGAACAGTCAGGATGGGCACTGTGGGACACCTCCCTGGAGGCCAATAAGGGTGCCATAAGCAAGCTATGTCACTATAACTATGCCACAAATAGTTCAATGCCACTTGTCAAGGTGGCTTTATTATGTCAGCATAGCAGGGGAGTTACATTGGTAGGAACTTTCATTTTCTCATCTGCTCTTATCGCTCTATGCAAGCAAATGTGACAATTCTCCCCCAATAATGTGATGATATAAATCAATGTCAGTCCATTTAACATAATCTATTGTCAAATTAGGACCCAAGACTCTAATCCAACAGGCTAAAGAAATGATTATAGGGTCAGCCACTTTATGGCTATTTGTTGAATGAATACACAACTAGAGAAGGGGCCAGGGTTTACTCAGGCCTTGTCTGTGCTGCACAGTTTTGCTGACAAAAGTCAGCTTTCATTGACAAAACAGTGGAGGTGTACACACTGAAATGTTCTTCTGCCCTGTGGGAAATTCTGGTATTTCAGCAGTTGGTCTTATACTGAATTGAGATGAAAATTGAAATACTGAGATTTTTCACAGAATGACACTCCCGAATTGAATCATTTTGACTTTTTCAGAGCAAAACGCTTAATTTCGGATTAATAAACTGAGCATTTTGCTTCAGTCTTCCCAATGGAAAATTTCATTATAAATCAATCTCTCTTTTTTTATGAAAATTTCAATTTTCATAAAAAACACTTTCTAATATGAAACCATTGTATTTTAAATTTTGTAACCAGCCTCAAAAGTGCCAGTGGTCATCTGTGTTTTAGAAGCTGGAGTCAAGGCAGAGCACAAGTGCAAAACATAAGTAACAGACACACTACTAACTACAGAAACTTTGCCAAATGCCACATCGTGTAGTGATGTATTTTGGGGGGGCTAAAAGTGTGTGTGGGGGAATATCAAATTATAGTTGAAAGTCAACCTCTTTCCCTCCCCCATATATACCCATTTAAAACAATATGTTCAGAGCTAGCGACTATTGTATCTGAGTTTTTTTGCTAATGGTTTTGCATATCCACCAATGCTGATTTGATGGCTTAAATTTTCAGTGCTAGCCAACAGCCAGTTTGCAAATAAAAGGCCTTCATATGAACCTGGCAATTTTCCAGCCCTTTTCAGCTAGATCTTCTTAGCTCCCCAGGCCATCTTCTTGTTTTGCCCACTATGAAGTATTTCAAATGTCTCATTCTGCTTTGAAAAATGACTATAAAAATGGCACCGTCTCTACTCCACAGATCTACTTCTTGTGTTTTCAGTCAGATCCATTAGATTAATTAATACGTTTACTACTTTTTATTCTCATGAAAAGTGGAGCACCACAGTTATTGTAGAGTTAGTTGGATTCTGTTCTGGCTCACACATCATCTGTAGAATTGATATAAATGTTGGGACAAATTCTGTCTCCAGTTATAGTAGGACAACCTCATGAAAAGTTGACAATGTGGTAGCAACGGTAATACTGAGTGAGAAATTTGGCCTGCCAGTGACGATGTGTAAGCCAGAAGGAAAACAGTTTGTCTTTCATATCTCATTTTGAATGTGTAGGAATGGCAGCTAGCCCTAAAACAGCATCTTTTTATTTGTAAGCTGAGCAGATCTGTTATGGAAATCACTGAGTATGACAGGACAAAACTGATGAAAACATCTGTTGACAACAGCACTGCTGATGCTACACCATCACTGAAAATACAATTACGAAATTTCCTAACGTTACTCAAAGAGACAAACGTGGAAGCTCCCAATGGCTTTATTAAAGAGCCATTTTTAGAGCAGAACCAGCACTTCAATATTTGTTAAACAAATATTTCTCAAGTTTGTGTAAAACTGAAAGAAAAAACTCTAGAGGGAATGTGAGCAATACTAGAAGAGAGATAGGAAGCAAGAAAACAATATTTGATATGCGATTTACTCGGTCAGCCCAGGAAACCAGAAGAGAACATCCTTAGCAAAGATCTTCCTTCACATAGAATATAACTGGAGAGGAATTGTCAAACCACAGAAGTCACACTGAATAGTGACATGTATTTTATATACAGCTGTTTAGGTCTGGCTAGCTCCAAGCAGGGTCAGGAAGCAAGACAAAATGCTGAAGTACAGCTAAGGCAGATTTGGATTGCTGCTGCTTTAACTTCCCCACAAGGTCATGCAACCCACATTACTATGAGTGGGAATAACCATTTACTGTATAAAGAGACTCATTTTCCACCAGTGCTAAATTTGATATTAGTGTTTGTCTATAAGACTACTGTCGTACCTTAAGGCCCATCATCTATATAGGTTCTGATTTCTTGTCATGTCATGGAAACATCACAATTAGATGTTTCCTTAACCTTGTTCTTTCCTAAGGATACATGTGTCAGCAGATGCAAGAATAGCACACACTAAAATGGAAGAATACCTTCCTAAGGAATCCAAGTGTCACAGCTTTCTGCCTTTATTTTATATATAAAACAGAAAATTGCGACTACATATAAATTAGTTAATTCTGTGATAAGATACTCAAACTGATTGGCTAGTTCTGTTAAATAGATATCAGAACAGATTGTGAAATACTATAACTAGTGGCTTAATAGCTGTGGCACTCTGTACCTCAAAGCAGCACCCTGCTGTGATGGGTTGTCACCCCTGGGGTGTACTCTGGGAGCTGTTCCCAGACTGCACCTTTGGGGATGACAATCCATCACATCTGGGACCCCCATATTCACCTGTCATATAATTATGATATATTTCATAGAAAGCATGCCATGGTAAGATATTATATGAAAGGTCATGATCTGTTGAAACCCATTGTTCTGTCAAAACGTATAGCGTTAGAGTGCATGAAGTTATGAGATTTTTGCTCTATGTTTGTTACAGAAATATATTGGAAGATTGAGAGTCCCCACTGCTAGCTCCCCAGTGACAACAAAGGAGATGATCCATTCCCAGGAGGGCATTAACCATTAATCAAGAAGGGAGTTGTAAACAAGGGATTTTCAATGCTGTAGGAGGGTTCCACAAGCATCGAACAATGCGGGATAGCTCAACTCTGACTCTGACTCAGCAAAGCCCACTAGGACATGTCTGGGATAGTGTTTTCCAGGCACATGGACTGAGGATATAAAATAGGAGACAGTGGCATCATGTTTTGACCTTTCTCTTCACCCACCTACACTGGAAGCAACAAGAATGCTTGGAAGACAAAAACTTGCACTGAGGAGACTGGTCCCAAGCTTAAAGGGGAAGCCGGTGTATTAAGAACTATAACTTACCTGCAACATCCAGTGGGGTGAGAAAACTGCTTGATCCAAATACTGTCTTGTTTAATGAGGTTTAAGATATACAGACTGTGTGCTTACCTTTTATTTTCTTTGGTAACTATATCTGACCTTTTGTGCCTACCACTTATAATTACTTAAAATCTATTTTTCTGTAGTAAATAAATCTGTTTTATACTTTGCCTAAAACAGTGTGCTTTGCTTGGAGCCCTTAACAAATCTCAGCTCAGTTTACAAAGGCTAAAGTGTGTCCTCGCCACATGGGGGGGGGGAGGGAAATAGGCAATAAACTTACACTCGTCGGGCTTCTGACCAGAGTAAGATGGTATATTTTGGGAGTCCAAAGCTGGGGGCTTAGAAGATTTGCTGGTGCCTTTCTCTGTGTGATTCGTGAGTGGCACAGGAAGCATTCATAGAATTTAGCTGGGTGCTAAGCGATAACAGCGCCGGGAGGGGTTTGGTGCTTGTCACTAGCAAAGCATTGTGAGCGGCAACCCAGGCTGGAAAGTTAAGGTGGCACACTGGAACCCCAGTTCCAGGTTGTGACAGGATCCCTGAGGTGCAATAGTATAAAAAAGGTCATAATTAATTCTTGAAACCATTAATCAGTGGAACAGAACTAGGCATACCAGCACAGACACACATTACAAATTATGCCTCATTGGACATAATCGAAAGCTCATTGAAATACCTGAGAATCTTTGAACTAATTTTGGTGGAATCTGGATAAAGAGCATACAGACTAAAACAACTGATTATGGACCAGTCTATAAGGAATGTTACCATTATTCCTCCTGATAACCAGTATCTTTAATATGATTGTCAATGAGATAAAACATGCAGTCAAATAGTAAATAAATATTGTCATGCGTATTTTTCCTCACCTAGTTATCTCCATTTTAGTCCATGTCCCTGTCTTAAAAATATACCACCCATTCTCAGAAAGGTCCAATGCAACACCCAGTTGGAATGGCAATAGAAAGCGCTCTGTTGTATTTCTCCCTGAAATGAAGTCCTAATGGTAGCCACTAAGAGAAAGCCAAATTCTGCAATCCTTAAACATACAAAATTCTCTTGAAGTCAATTGAAACTTTTGTCTAAGGATCACAGAATTTAGCCCACTGAGAGTTTATAGGATCACTGAACACTCTTAAACATGCCCAACCTTGACAGTATCACACATGACAAATTATTATAGACCCCAGTAATTAGGCTTTGGTTAAAGCACAATTAAATTAGATTAGTAACAGCAGAGTCAGTAAATCTATATTTAATTTAAACTCACCAGTGAATTGAGGTGAGCTCCTCAATCACTTGTTTTATTTTCTCTTAATTTAATGGAGTCTCCAACTCATTTTTACTTTTCTAATCTACAGTCTTTAAAGGGATATTTTCAAATAGAAAGTTACACACTTGTCCTGATTCTGCACCTTGAGAACAATTTAATATTTAATTTATATCAGGGTCTCTTCTTTCATGCTATTTTCCTGTTTTATTGTCATTTCAAAATATCATGACAGGTATTGCTGATAAATTGACTACATATTGGCACAAATAATATACATAATATTTTTTGTAAACTTTCCAAATGTATACTAAGCAAATTTCTCAGTGAAGTTAGTGTGTTGGTTCATCAGACCTTGATGTTACTCAAAGAAAGGCTCAGATCGATGGCAAAGGTGCTCAGCCGGGCTTATTGTCTTCATAGGCTCAATGGTCACAGACAGGTACACTAACACATCTATGCCCTCAACAAGATAACTCAGCATAACATAATGCTATCCCCTAAGCTGTTACAAAGAAGTCCCTCTTATGACTTCTACTTTTATACACTGATACAAACAAGTTAGGTATTACACTCTAGATGTTGTTAGTTACCACCCTTACTCTTGTACCTGCTAGTTCAAACAAAACAGCTTCATTCATAATGCTGTTATTCCATCCTTATCTTACGAGGGGTCAGTGTGTTCCTGTACCATGTCTTGGGAATTTGTTTACATTGTTATTTTAGAACTCTGGTGTTCCTGTTCCATCCTCTCCGATCAGGAATGCACCTAGTTAGCTAATACCTGGTGTGTTACTATTCTGCCAAGGCCAGACCCCCTTTGGTTCACCTTGTCAGCTATGCCCAGGGCTCCAGCAATGCCCACACAAGCATGTTCCCCCTTCCCCGCAACCCCTTCAACAGAGCATCTCCCTAGTAGAAAAAAATATGATGATCTTAACTGAAGTCAAATGCCATCTATACAGTAATTTATAAAAATTGTCTTTATAAGCTGCACAAACTGAAGATATGTATCGCCTTTCCCATAGAGAGACCCATTCATCCAGATCGATTTCTTTGTCCAAATCCCTCTCTCATCTTTTCATCTGGATTGTTTTCTTAACATTTTTTTCAATCAAAATTGTATACATCTTAAAAATTAAATCTTTTCTTCCAGCTTGCTCCTGAGTTGACTCCTCAAACATGGTTAAAGCTCTAGATAGAGCTACCTCATATCCAGATTTCACAATAAAAAACTTATGACCTGAAAATATGGGATCTTTACAGTATTTACATTATTACATACCTCTTAGTCTGATTTCAAATCAGGACCCAAAAACAGCCGTCCAAATTGAATAATCGCAGCTCTTACCCCACAATGAATGGTCAGTTTGATATTTCTTATTGATAAATTCCTGGTCATTAATGAAAATAGCTCAGAGAGAGGGCCTTGATAAAGGAATTTGGTACATTTGTTCAAAGCTACTAATGTGGTCTGGATGAATGGATGACTATTTTGGGTGACTTAAATTTCTTTTTAGCTCAACATTTACTATGAATAGCTACTGAGGGCCTGGGAAAAAAAGGGATCTGCGAACCCTCTCAATATGAATGTTATCTTTATTGCCCCGTTTTAATACATCAGAAAATATCTTCCAATGTGTCCAGCGGATTTCTCTCTTCAGTCTCCTCTGGAATACCATCCATCCTTATGTAATTCCTTCATTCCCTGTTCTCTCTTTTTTTCAGTTTTTACATTCTTCTATCTAGATTAGCAATGCTGTGCTGTCCAATTGCTCATTTAATGCTGTTTCCACATCTGATATTTCCCCACTTCAGTAATTTCATTTTTTATATCTTTAACGTAAGCCTGGAACCCTTTCCTCATATCCTCATTCATCTTTTTAATATCTAATAGCAGGTCTTTAAATCAGCCTATTCTATATCACATTCAGATTATTTTGTAAAGGAGATCACTATACTGCATTTATTTACTGTGGATCACCAAAAAGGGACATAATTAGCATCTTATAAAGAATAATACTTAACGGTTGTGCTGCTCTTTGAACATCTAAAGAGAAGTACAGTTAACTAATTAATGTAAGAGTTCTTCAGCAACTTGATTATTTTGATTTATAAAATTTCACCTATGGCTGTGGGTGCATTTTCAATTCAATTTTTAATATAAAGCAAAAAAGATTCAGAATCCCCATGTTAACATTAAACCCAATCCAGCACAAAGTATGAACACCGATGAAGCTGTTACCATGGTCTCGGAATACCATTACTTTTTTAGTAGTTACAATACAAGATTGTACTGAGCTAACTTTTTTCAGATCAGCAAGAACAGTTTATCATGATGTGACCAGGGTTTTTTGGTTGGTTGGTTGGTTGGTTTTTTGGGGAGCAGGAGGAGAAGATAGGTAGTGTTAGTATTGTGGGATGGCTTTTAGTTTTAACGAAAATATAAAATTTAATAGGACAAGTCTTGCACTGACTCTACACAAGGGCTACATCTACACTACACACCACTACAGTGTAGCAGTGTAGACAGGAGGCACCATTTGGGGGAGTAGAGAGAGTTTAAGATATGTACCTGGGTATATACCCACACCCTTCAGATGTGTAATCCAGGCCTCACTGACTACTCTGCTATTTACACCCATGCTACAGGGGCTATGCAGGTATGTAACTACGTGCAGAAAGAAATTTGCAGTGTAGACATACCCACTGGCTGTAAATCAACTCACTTTATTGCTAGATTAAAAGGATGAAAGACTTTTCTGAAGACATTTCATGATTCCGCCTGTTTCACTTGACAAAAGTATTGGTATTAAGCATTTTAGCAGAAAACTGTTGTATCACCAGTGTCCATGTATATTTGGGCTTCTGCAAAGGCCTACAAATGGTTCTATATGTTTACCATGTATACGATGGAAGTTTTGGAGAAATGTTTAAACAATCTCGTCATGTCAATTAGGTAGAGGAGAATCATCATCATCATCATCATCCAGATTAAAATTACATTTTATCCCACCCCTACAACTCCTATAGGGTAGCGCTGCCAGCAGTTATAGGGGTAGGCAAGAAGTGTGGTCACTATTAATTATTTTTGCTCTGCTCTGATGAGCTGACCATGTTTGCTCTTTTGCTACTGATTAACTTGCTTGTTTTATTTATTTAATTTATTTATTTATTTGACTTGGTCACTGGGGAGGAGGGGGCACCAAAAACCTATTTGCCGTGGCCAGCAAAATGGCTAGGGCTGCTCCTGAATGTCACCATTTTATTAGAGATTATCTAACTTAGTACATACACGGGAAAATAGAATCAGCCCTGTTTTAGGAGAAAAACAGGGAAATAATATCTTAACAAGTGGGAGGGAAGGAGATCAAGGAACAGACTAAAATCTCAGGAGCCCACATATATTGGCTAAATCTACAACTTTGATGTTCAGCATACCTTTCAAATGAGGGACACAAATCTGATACACAGAGTCAAAAAGAGGGATAGAAGGGGGAGAAACACACTTCAAGAAACATATTTGTTGGTTGCTCCATGACATAAAATTCTATGAGATCACCAAGTATCAAAATGTGCTACTTAACTGATCATTAAACAATTGTATTATAAGCTAATCGGAAAACAACACTAATTAATTAACTAACTTCTACAATATTTAAGAATGAATATCCTTTCCTAGTTAAGCAAAGTCTATATTTATATTAATTATTTATATTATATTTAAAATATTCACTTTTCCATAACTGGGTCTTAAAATTTGTTAACCTTTCCAATTCTGCTCAGTTTTAGAACTAGTTCATGATATATTATTGGTTTTGACAAAATCATGAAAGCTCAGATTAAGCATCTATTAAAATATACATTTTATGACAGATTTGTCAGCTTAAATTTATTGCTCAGACATATTTCTGGTTCAGTAGTATCAAATTATCCCAATTTGAGCTTTCATGATATGATTTTTATCAGGAGAGAACATTATTTTGTAATAAATTTCATAAACTACCCTAGTTTGATCCCCATAAAAGTGATCATAAGAAATTCACACTCAGAAACAAATGTGTATATTTTGTTCACTCGTTTTGCTTTGCTTAAAGCTTTATGTTCCACAAAAAAGTACATATACAAAGCATGTGTATAAATTATTATACATTAGATAAAGGAACACAGTAATATGTTTATATATTCATATATGCACACAATTTACTTAATTACTAAGAGGTCTAGTCATTTGGCAATTCATATATTTCACTGCCACTGACATTAATGAGAACTGCACACAAATATAATACAAGTGATTCATAAGTGATTTCAAAGAAGAAAAAAATTAAACTGGGGTGGTACATTCTAGGGCTGGAGGAAACAATGGGGAGAGGCCTGTCTCTCTCACACCCTTCAAATTAATCAGTTATGGTGTTTGGAACAGTTTAAGAACGTCCATCTTCCTCTCAATATGGCTGCCTACACCTTCTGCTAATTCCTTCCTTTACCCAGACACACGCACACATCCTACCCATTTGTATTATAGCCTCTAGAAAGGCCTAATGACCTACTATTCTCCTTGATGGGTCTCTCCTTTCTTGTCAGAGGCAACCTTCGGGGACTGTAATTCCCAATTCCAAGGTCAGGGAGTCTCATCTTCAGGAAATGATCAGATAGCCTGCTCCTGAGTTCTTGTGTCTGGTCTCTTCTAAAGGAAAGTCAGGCAGTCCCTTCCACTCAGTCTAATTGGGAATCACTTTATAGGTGTGGCCGGGCAGCCCACACCCTCACTCTTGTGCAGAACCATTAAGTTAGTAGGACATGGGAGAAATCTGATGGACTTTGTGAGTTTTCAAAACATGGTTATGCACATTAGAGCTTGGGATCTGGAATTTTTTATTTTAAAATAGCAAGTTAGCAGAACCAAGCAGAGTGGGGGCTAAATCCTGCCACATCGAAGCTCTGGGAATGGGGCACTTCTATAACTTGATACCAAGTGTCCTGGGAAGAATGGGCTACCTAAATACTAGACTGGAGTCACCAAGTCAACTCTAAAAAGGAGACCTCAAATCCCATGGGAGTAGCAGACCCCTAAATATCTCACTGAAGTGGAAGCATAACCACCAGAAGACGACAGGTCACTGAGTTATTCAAAGAGAAAACACTGTTGACAAGGGGGAGGCCTATTTGGTTAAGGGTGGGAAGTTACAAGGATTAGGAAAGGCAGCTGCAGGCCTGATTGAGGCCTCAGTTTTGGCTGAACATCCAAAGGTTTGGAGAATGAGGAAGGGGTACAGCAGGTGGTAGCTGACGGTGGGAGGGCAAGGAAGAAGAGAATAGCGGCTAGTCCGATAGAAAGAGGGGAGGAGTCAATGGAGACAGCACCAACTTTGGGCCCCGGGAGGATGCAGGATGGCTTAAGGGGGACTACAAGGGATGATAGGAATGGAAGGAGCTTGCAACTAGGTGGAACGGGGGATAGGTTAGCAGACCACACTGTCACCAGGCAAAGGCAGGTCTACGTGATTGGGGATTCCATACCGAGAAGGTTGGACAGGCCTGTGACCAGGGCCGATCCGGAGAACAGAAGGGTGTGCTGTCTACCGGGCGCTAAAATACGGGATGTGGACCTGCAGTTGAAAAGGATCCTAAAAGGAGCAGGTAAGAACCCGTTGATCATCCTTCATGTAGGAACGAATGACACGGCTAGATTCTCGCTGGAGAGAATCAAGGGAGACTATGCCAGGCTGGGTAAGACGCTCAAGGAAATTGAGGCTCAGGTGATCGTCAGTGGAATTCTACCTGTCCCTAGGGAAGGGCGACAAAGGGGTGACAGGATTGTGATGATAAATAGTTGGCTCAGGGAATGGTGCTATAAGGAGGACTTTGGGATGTATGGGCACTGGGAGGCTTTCGGGGACAGAGAACTGTTCTCACAGGATGGGCTCCACCTGAGTAGGGAAGGAAATAGACTTCTAGGAGGGAGGCTGGCTCATCTGATCAAAAGAGCTTTAAACTAGGTATTGGGGGGAGATGGTTGGGAGATGTCCAGGCACTCTCCACGCCAAATTTAAACATTGAGAGGGAGGACAACAGGATAAGAACAGATATAGCCAGAGGGAGGGGTTTGGACATAAGGAAGAGAGCGGGGATGGATACTAGACCAATAGGTCATACTGGTGGTACTGTGTCCCTACCAAATTGGGTAACAAAGGTGAGAGAAGCCAAACAGCAAAAATTAGGATGTTTGTTCACCAATGCGAGAAGCCTAGGTAACAAAATGGAGGAATTGGACCTCCTGGTCCAAGAATTGAAACCGGATATCATAGGAATAACTGAAACATGGTGGAACGATAGTCATGACTGGAGTACAGGTATGGAAGGGTATGTGCTGTTTAGGAAAGACCGAAACAAAGGTAAAGGTGGGGGAGTAGCATTGTATGTCAATAATGAGGTAAACTGTAATGAAATAACTAGTACTGGAATGGATAATACGGAGTCTGTTTGGGCAATGGTCACGTTAGGGAAGAAAACTACTAGAGCCTCCCCTGGGATAGTGATTGGGGTGTGCTATAGACCGCTGGGATCTAGCCTGGATATGGATAGAGAACTCTTTAATGTTTTTAAGGAGGTAAATACTAATAGAAACTGTATGATCATGGGAGACTTTAACTTCCCGGATATAGATTGGGGAACAAATGCTAGTAATAATATAGGGCTCAGCTTTTCCTAGATGTGATAGCTGATGAATTCCTTCATCAAGTAGTTGCTGAACCGACGAGGGGGGATGCCATTTTAGATTTGGTTTTGGTGAGTAGTGAGGACCTTGTTGAGAAAATGGTTGTAGGGGACAACCTTGGCTCGAGTGATCATGAGCTAATTCGGTTCAAAATAAATGGAAGGATAAACAAAATTGCATCTGAGACTAAGGTTTACGATTTCAAAAGGGCTAACTTTACTAAATTAAGGCGACTAGTTAGGGAAGTGGATTGGACTAACATATTTAGGGATCTAAAGGTGGAAGACGCCTGGGATTATTTCAGGTTGAAGTTGCAGGAGCTGTCAGAGGCCTGTATCCCGAGAAAGGGAAAATGGTCCGTAGGTAGCAGTTTTAGACCGAGCTGGATGAGCAAGTGTCTCAAAGGGGTGATTAAGAAAAAACAGAAAGCGTACAAGGAGTGGAAGATGGGAGGGATCAGCAAAGAAACCTACCTTATTGAGGTCAGAGGGTGTAGGGATGCAGTGAGAAAGGCTAAAAGCCGGGTAGAGATGGACCTTGCGAAGGGAATTAAAACCAGTAGTAAAAGGTTTTTTAGCCATATAAATAGGAAGAAAACCAAGAAAGAAGAAGTGGGACCGCTTAAAACTGTAAACGGAGTGGAGATTAAGGATAAGCTAGGCATGGCACAATATCTAAACGAATATTTTGCCTCGGTCTTTAATGAGGCTAATGAAGGGTTTAGGAATAGTGGCAGAGTGACTGATCGGAATGAAGGTGCGGGGTTGGAAATTACAGTATCTGAGGTAGAAGCCAAACTTGAACAGCTTAACGGTAGTAAATCAGGTGGCCCGGATAATCTTCATCCTAGAATATTAAAGGAATTGGCGAGTGAAATTGCAAGCCCGTTAGCGATAATTTTTAACGAATCTCTAAACTCGGGGGTTGTACCGTTTGACTAGAGATTAGCTAATATAGTTCCTATTTTCAAGAAGGGGAAAAAAAGTGACCCGCGTAACTACAGGCCTGTTAGTTTAACATCTGTAGTATGTAAAGTCATGGAAAAAATATTAAAGGAGAGAGTAGTTATGGACCTTGAGGTCAATGGCAATTGGGACAAATTACAACATGGTTTTACGAAATGTAGATCGTGCCAAACCAACCTGATCTCCTTCTTTGAGAAAGTAACAGATTTTTTAGACAAGGGAAATGCAGTGGATCTAATATATCTTGATTTCAGTAAGGCGTTTGATACGGTACCGCATGAAGAATTACTGGTTAAATTGGATAAGACGGGGATTAAAATGAAAATCCAGAGGTGGATAAGGAACTGGTTAAAGGGGAGACTGCAGTGGGTCGTATTGAAAGGTGATCTGTTGGGTTGGAGGGAGGTTACCAGTGGAGTTCCTCAAGGTTCGGTTTTGGGTCCGATCTTATTCAATCTATTTATCACTGACCTCGGAACCAAAAGTAGGAGTGGGCTGATAAAGTTTGCAGATGACACGAAGTTGGGAGGTATTGCCAATTCGGAGAAGGATCGGGATATCCTCCAGGGAGATTTGGATGACCTTGTAAACTGGAGTATTAGTAACAGGATGAAATTCAATAGTGAGAAGTGTAAGGTTATGCATTTAGGGATGACTAACAGGAATTTTAGTTATAAGCTGGGGACGCACCAGTTGGAAGTAACGGAAGAGGAGAAGGACCTCGGAGTCCTGGTTGATCGCAGGATGACTATCAGTCGGCAATGTGATGTGGCCGTTAAAAAAGCTAATGCGGTCTTGGGATGCATTAGGCGAGGTATTTCTAGTAGAGATAAGGAGGTGCTAGTCCTGTTATACAAGGCGTTGGTGAGACCTCATTTGGAGTACTGTGTGCAGTTTTGGTCTCCCATGTTTAAGAAGGATGAATTCAAACTGGAACGGGTACAAAGAAGGGCCACTAGAATGATCCGAGGAATGGAAAGCCTGTCGTATGAAAGGAGACTTGAGGAGCTCGGTTTGTTTTCCTTAACCAAAAGAAGGTTGAGAGGAGATATGATTGCTCTCTTTAAATATATCAGAGGGATAAATACCAGGGAGGGAGAGGAATTATTTCAGCTCAGTACTAATGTGGACACGAGAACAAATGGATATAAATTGGCAGTCGGGAAGTTTAGGCTTGAAATTAGACGAAGGTTTCTAACCATCAGGGGAGTGAAATTCTGGAACAGCCTACCGAGGGAAACAGTGGGGGCGAAGGACCTCTCTGGCTTTAAGATTAAACTTGATAAGTGTATGGAGGGAATGGTTTGATAGGATAACGTGATTTAGCCAATAGGTCAATAATGTGCAGCCACTGGTAATTAGTACCAAGGGTCAATGTTGGGATATTGAAAGTCTTTTTCCTGAGTGTCTGGCTGGAGAGTCTTGCCCGCATGCTCGGGGTTCAGCTGATCGCCATATTTGGAGTCGGGAAGGAATTTTCCTCCAGGGTAGATTGGCAGTGGCCCTGGAAGTTTTTCGCCTTCCTCCGCAGCATGGGGCAGGGGTCGCTTGCTGGAGGATTATCTGCTACTTGAAGTCTTTAAATCAGGATTTGGGGACTTCAACAGCTGAGTCAAGGGCAGGGCCGGCTCAAGAGCCCAGCAGGGCAAGCTCCTGCCTGGGGCGGCCCTTTCCCAGGGGGGCGGCAGGCTGGGCCGGCGGACCTGCCGCAGTCATGCCTGCGGGAGGTCCACCGGAGCCCCGGGAGCAGCGGACCTGCCGCAGGCATGACTGCGGAGGGGACGCTCGGCCGGCGGCTCCAGTGGACCTCCCGCAGGCATGACTGCGGACGGTTCGCTGGTCCCGCGGCTCGGCTGGACCTCCCGCAGGCATGACTGCGGCAGCTCAACCGGAGCCGCCGGACCTGCGAACCGCCCGCAGCTGCGGGAGGTCCAGCCGAGCCGCGCGACCACTGGACCCTCTGCAGTCATGCCCGCGGGAGGTCCGCTGCTCCCGCGGCTCGGGGGCGCCTCCCGGGCATGACTGCTTGGGGCGGCCAAAAACCTAGAGCCGCCCCTGGTCAAGGGAGAGAATTATTTCAGGAGTGGGTGGGTCAGCTTTTGTGGCCTGCATCTTGCGGGAGGTCAGACTAGATGATCATAATGGTCCCTTCTGATCTTAAGTTCTATGATTCTATGATACCAACCCTCTGAACCATTCTGTAGCTCTCCTATCATGACTATTTACCCTATGAATCTTTTGAAAACAAGGGTCACTAAACTATTGTGCCATAATGCTTTCTATGAGTGTTTTGTACAGATTTCCGTAACTGCAATATCTGACTACCTTATCTTGTGATAAATAATTTAATACTGTGCACACAATATTAATTGGTTTGCTAGAATCACTGCATCTGCTACCACAAAATTAAACAAAATCTGCTTTTATAATTTATTGAACTATTGTTTAAGCATTTCAAATCTTCAAAAGGTGCCTCATGGACCACATACCACCCAATAGGGTTATGCCTTAATTATAGCTTTCCAATCAGTTATTGACACTCAGTAGATAACTTATTTGGCGGAACTTCCACTCTTCTACCTAACTGGGACTAACTGTACGATTGCCATAATGTGGCCAGTGATCAACAGTGCCATTCTTGGTAAGGGAAAAATGTCATGGTTCTTTTTGAACTCCAGTCTCTAGAATTATTTCTTGTCTTTAGACCTTCGGCCAGATCCTCTATAGCCCTGTGCCATGTAGATATTCACACCAGAGCAAAGAGGGCACAAGCAGTACCACTTTTACTCAGTAGTATTTTACACCTACTTTGCACTGATGTAAATGGGTACCCAGGGTTCAAGACAACAGAGAATCTGGCCCATTTTATATAATAATGGATGTGTTTTATTATCTACTTACTACATACACTTTGCATACCACACTTTGCCCCTTGATATGGCTACACACACACACACGAACTACACAAATAAAGGCAAAGTATAGATAGTAAAAACAGGAAACAATATTTTATTTATTAAAAATAAGGAACGTGATTGCTGCTCTACCTCACCCTACTCATGCTCTCTTCATTTTAGTGCCCTAATCTTTTCCTGACTAATTTGAGTGCTTGCAATCTTTGAGCAGCTAAATCTTTGTTAGCATACTATGAATAGTAATGAACAAAAGTGTGGGGGTGGGGGAAGGAAGCTGAAAAGAATTTAATTTTAAGGCAAACACCAGCTGCAGTTCAGCTGTGCAACAATTAATGGGTCAGGCAGGGCCCCTTCTTGCCTCTCCCCATAACATGAAGGCAGAAGTATTTTCTGTGAGATTTACTTGACAACTTGAACAATAAAACTGAGAAGATACAAAATACACTGCAGGAGAAATGGGAGACATTAGAGAAGAAATTTGACATTTACTGTACATCAAAATTTAATATGCCTGAGGGTAGAGGAGAGTCTATGAATTTAAATAAGTGGAGAAGAAAGTGCTCAGCTGGGGGGAAAGGACATTGGGGTTTTCTGCATTAGAAAGATTCTTAAGCAAGGACTTTACTAGCAGACCATAAAACGGAGAATCCATGAAAAAACATTGCCAGGGCTACAAATATCTAGATCTTTGGTCCATGGAGAAAAAAAAAATCCGTCTAGCCAGGTAAATTTTACGGAAAATAAATTTTTGATTTCTTGGGTTAACAAACACCACACAAGACGACAAAGTTAACATGCTTCTGTGCTGCTAGATCTTACAAAGAGGAAAAATGGGATAAGGATGGGGTCTCACTACAGCTACTATCTAGTGTCTGGAAACTTCTTACACATAATTAAAATCAATCTGTATATCCTGAAAATAACAATGGCGCTTAGGATGCCTGACAAGCACAGCTAGTTCTTCTCGCTCCTGGCAGTTTCTTAGCATCTTCCCAGACTTCTAATGTTACAGCCAGAAACTGGAAAGAGATTATTTGCTAGAGCTGCTAGACAGAGATTTGGAGGGCTTTTTAAAAAAAAAATTTCAGCCGCAACTGTGTAAGGTGATTGGTAAGCACAAATCAGCTGTCACCAAAGTCAGCTAGTCAAAAAATTGCAGTAATCAACATGCTGACATTTGCCAGAATGAATCAGAGCACAATGACCCTTTTAGCTACAAACACTAGCCGTTGGGTCCAGCCAAGCTGTGCTCAGTGCAGAACCTGAGAGGGGATACAAACGTAACAGTACACCACCTTTGTGCTCCTACAATCTGCAATTATCTGTTCATGCGCTGGTACCAGTGCTTAATTTGTGCCAGGGCTTGCCGGGTCTGAACCCTGGCACCTCTAGCCTTGCCGAGTCCATTACCAGTTCCAGCATGGGCAGCAGGAGGCTCATGCAGGCCGCAGAGTGCCTTTCTGTGCTGGGGGTGCAGCTGCTTCACCCACATGTTCCAGCACCACTGCCTCGCCAGCACAAGCCAGCAACATGCTGAGCCTGCTGAATGCCCAGCGGGTGCAGCTGCAGCGAAATCGGCGCAAGCGGAGCTTCCACACCCTGGGCAATGAGTCCTTTGGGGCCGGGAACACCACCCCTGAGCAGCACTTCTGCCAGCACCCCAGAAAAAAGCTTGGATAAATGACCAGGGAGGAGTGTACATATATTGCTCAGGCATGCAGGAGTGAAATCAAGAAGGCCAAATCACACTTGGAGTTGCAGCTAGCAAGAGATGTTAAGAGTAACAAGAAGGGTTTCTTCAGATATGTTAGCAACAAGAAGAAAGTCAAGAAAAGTGTGGGCCACTTACTGAATGAGAGAGGCAATCTAGTGAAAGAGGATGTGGAAAAAGCTAATGTACTCAATGCATTTTTTGCCTCTGTCTTCACAAACAAGGTCAGCTCCCAGACTGCTGCACTGGGCAGCACAGTATGGGGAGGAGGTAACCAGCTCTCTATGGAGAAAGAAGTGGTTCGGAACTATTTAGAAAAGCTGGATGAGCACAAATCTATGGGGCCGGATGCGCTGCATCCAAGGGTGCTAAAGGAGTTGGCGGATGTGATTGCAGAACCATTGGCCATTATCTCTGAAAACTCATGGCGATCAGGAGAGGTCCCAGATGAATGGAAAAAGGCTAATGTAGTGCCCATCTTTAAAAAAGAGGAGGATGATCTGGGGAACTACAGGCCAGTCAGCCTCACCTCAGTCGCTGGAAAAATCATGGAGCAGGTCCTCAAGAAATCAATTCTGAAGCATTTAGAGGAGAAGAGGGTGATCAGGAACAGTCAGCATGGATTCACCAAGGGCAAGTCATGCCTGACTAACCTAATTGCCTTCTATGAAGAGATAACTGGGTATGTGGATGAGGAGAAAGCAGTGGATGTGTTATTCCTTGACTTTAGCAAAGCTTTGGATACGGTCTCCCACAGTATTCTTGCTGGCAAGTTAAAGAAGTATGGGCTGGATGAATGGACTATAAGGTGGACAGAAAGCTGGCTAGATCATTGGGCTCAACGGGTAGTGATCAATGGCTCCATGTCTAGTTGGCAGCGGGTATCAAGCAGAGTGCCCCAAGGGTCGGTCCTGGGGCTGGTTTTGTTCAATATCTTCATTAATGATCTGGAGGATGGCATGGACTGCACTCTCAGCAAGTTTGCAGATAAAACTAAACTGGGAGGAGTGGTAGATATGCTGGAGGGTAGGGATACGATACAGAGAGACCTAGGCAAATTAGAGGATTGGGCCAAAAGAAACCTGATGAGGTTCAACAAGGACAAGTGCAGAGTCCTGCATTTAGGATGGAAGAATCCCATGCACTGCTACAGACTAGGGACTGAATGACTAGGAAGCAGTTCTGCAGAAAAAGGACCTAGGGGTTACAGTGGACGAGAAGCTGGATATGAGTCGACAGTGTGCCCTTGTTGCCAAGAAGGCTAACGGCATTTTGGGCTGTATAAGTAGGGGAATTGCCAGCAGATCAAGGGACGTGATCATTCCCCTCTAGTCGACATTGGTGAGGCCTCATCTGGAGTACTGTGTCCAGTTTTGGGCCCCACACTACAAGAAGGATGTGGAAAAATTGGAAAGAGTCCAGCGGAGGGCAACAAAAATGATTAGGCGGCTGGAGCACATGACCTATGAGGAGAGGCTGAGGGAACTGGGATTGTTTAGTGTGCAGAAGAGAAGAATGAGGGGGGATTTGATAGCTGCTTTCAACTATCTGAAAGGGGGTTCCAAAGAGGATGGATCTAGACTGTTCTCAGTGGTACCAGATGACACAACAAGGAGTAATGGTCTCAAGTTGCAGTGGAGAAGCTTTAGGTTGGATATTAGGAAAAACTTTTTGACTAGGAGGGTGGTGAAGCACTGGAATGGGTTACCTAGGGAGGTGGTGGAATCTCCTTCCTTAGAGGTTTTTAAGGTCAGGCTTGACAAAGCCCTGGCCGGGATGATTTAGTTGGGAATTGTTCCTGCTTTGAGCAGGGGGTTGGACTAGATGACCTCCTGAGGGCTCTTCCAACCCTGATATTCTTATGTTTCTATAATTCTAAAAGGAATTGCATTTGGCTTTTTGAATGTTAGTGGAGATAGAGGAGCGAGGGAAGGAGGTAGGGAGAAAAGTATGGTTGAAATTACTTTATATTGCAAAACCCATTTAGAAGCGAACTTGGATGTTGCGTTAATATTTGTTCTCTTGTTGCATCTTTATTGCTTGTATTTTGTTTAATGGGGAAAGGGTGGGGGCACTTGACTGCAGTGAGTGGTTGCAGGAGATTATGCCTGTGTAAATAGAGAATGGAAGATCCTGCCTGCATAAACTCCAAAAAGGTCAGAACTTGCTTGAAAGAGATGTTTATTAAAGAAAACAAGACTCATGGAAGATATCATTACTACTTAATGGGGGAATAGATGCCTCAGTGCATGCACCACTATTACTCCTGGTGGAATTCTGCACCACTGCACAGAATTCATGCCCCCCCCTGCCCCCGCGCGCAAGTTTCTTTGTTCCCTGCAGAAAAGGAGTCCAGACTCCCATTCCACTGAGCCCCAACCAGCTAGACCCAGATCCTTACCCTGCCAAGTGCCCTAGCACCCAGCCCCCGCACTGAGCCCCCCACACTCAGAACCCCTGCCAAGTCCCAGCCCCCCACACCCAGACACCCTCCCCCACTGAGCCCCAGCTACATTCACCTGGAGACCCCCATGCAGAATCCCATTGCCTATGCAAGTGCAACACCCCAATGAGCCCCCATGCATCCATATCCCCCACTGAGCTGCCTGTACCCCAACTGCCTCACACAGAACCCTCTTACCCCACACCTGGTCCTTCTACACTTGGATTCTGCTAGGCTGAGCTTCCCTGCCCACACCTGGTGTACCTGGCACAGAGAGGCAGGGACCCAGACTGTTTCTGGGGCAGGCCCAGCCGTTGCAATGTGTCAGGGTTGGATGCAGCCTCACCACTAAGTCCTTGTCCTGGGGAGAGAGGGTGGTCTACAAGGTGATCTCCCATCTCCATGCAGCCAGTGACCTGTACTCCTCACTGCCATGCTGGAGCAGAGTTTTAAAAAAAATCACTCACATAAATTTATTTATTTATTTGGTGCAGAATTCCCTCAGGAGTAACTAATGAGCTACAGAGCCTATGGAGAATGAAGAAGTTATGAGGTGCACCTTGGTTTACCTTTTGATATGATCCTGCCTGACTGCAAGAAATTAAAACAAAGGAAGCTGTTAGTGGGGAAACAGGAAATGAAACAATCACAAAGATAAGTTACAGTCAAGAAAATATCAGGGAGAAAAATAATGGGAAAGCTATTAATTGAGGAATACTCCCTGTGTGGCTTCAGGTAAGCAGGCAAACTTTATTCTTCCCATTTCTGAACCCAGGTTGAAAGGTGATACCAACACTTAAGATATACTGGGTCTAGAAAGGAAGGCAGATGGGAATGGGTTTTCAGCTGCTGCCATCAGTGGGGAATGCTGACAGAGACACAGGCAGGGAGAAACTGCAGCAAGCTGGGTGTCTCTCCCAGACAGATGGGGATAACTGGGATGAATGAAACTTACAAAATCTTGCAGGGAAAGATTACAGTGTAGGTAAAACCCATGCATACAATGTAGGCCTTTCTGTGTGTTTATCTCTTTGCTTTGCATGGTATGCACCTTTGGGTGAATAAACAGTGCTTTGTTTTGAATAAGTTGTTTTTGAGTCACTTTAAATCAGTTGCTGTCACAGGTTCTGGGAGGAAGAGGACCAAACACGGCTGAACCTGTCAGGTTAGGAAAAAGGGTGGCCTTCCACAGTAGGGTTGCCACCTGCCCATGTTCCAGCTCCCACATGACAGATTCACCATCACATTTTGCATTAAACTGGCAGACTCAGAAACGCCAAGAACTGCATGGGCCATTGAGACCAAGCTATGCATGTTACTCATAGAAGTCTCCCCAACATCAGCCTTGATGTATTCTGGGAAATTTGCCCCCTTGCTGTCCACCTCTCACACCAACACCTTCCACCAGCACTACATTTAAGCTGTAGTTTATGACCACATGCATATCTTCAAATAGGCACAACAGATCATTAATACATTTGGAAAAAATACACATGGCACTGCTCAAAACTGGGCTGATATGGAGAAGTGTTTATAACAAAACACTTATAACCAAGAGCCCAGTGCTCACTTTACACTAAATTTAAAAACATTTGCTCTTGGATACAAACCAATCCAAACAATAAAATAAACGTGTAAAAAAGTTAGTTTTGTTTGGTTTCTTTCATTTTCCTAAGTAGGGTTTCAATAGCCTCCCTCAGATAGGCACATAATCCCAAGATACAAGAACAATGCAGACCAAAGCTCTCTCTTTTCTCAAGAATTTGCCAGTTTAAACCATGCACAAAGTGTTATGACTATGGAGCCAACTTAAAAAAGTAAGGAAATTAGTTAGGGAAGTGGACTGGACTGAAGAACCCAAAGATCTGAATGTGGAGGAGGCTTGGAATTAGCTTCTAAAACTTTGACTTAAAGTATCTGAACCCTGCATTCCAAGCAAAAGGGGGGAGGGGGAGAAATGTAGGGAAGGGCTGCAGACCAAGCTGGATGAGCAAGCATCTCAAACAGGTGATTTAGAGAAAGCAAGGTCTTGGAACAAATTTTGAAAGAGAAAATAATTAAGGACAGAGTTGACCAGTAACTGGGATAAAATACAACATGGTTTTACAAATGGTAGATCGTGCCACACCAACCTGATCTCCTTCTTTGAGACGATAACTGATTATTTAGACAAAATAAATGCAGTAGATCTAATCTACCTTGATTTCAGTGTGGCATTTGATACGTTCTACTTGGAAAATTATTAGTTAAACTGGAGAAAGTTTAATATGAGAATTGAAAGGCAGGTAAGGAACTGGCTAAAGGGGTGTCTACAACAGGTCATTCTGAAAGGTGAACTGTAAAGGCTTGATTGAGGTTGCTAATGAAGCTCCTCAGGGACTGGGTCTTGGAACCAATCTTATTTAACATTTTTATTACAGATCTTGGCACAAAAAGTGACTGTGTGCTAATAAAATTTGTGGATGACACAAAATTGGGAAGTATAACCAATACAGAGGAGGACCGGAATATCATATAAGAAGATCTTGATGACCTTGTAAACTGGAGTAATAGAAATGGGATGAAATTTAGTAGTGCAAAATGCAAGATCATGCATTTAGGGACTAACCACAAGAATTGTTGTTATAAACTGGGGACTTATCAGTTGGAAGGGGCAGATGAGGAGACCGGGGTGTATTGGTTGATCACAGGATGACTATAACCTGTCAATGCAATGTGGCCATAAAAAAGGCTAATGCAGTCTAGGATGCCTCAGGTGAGGAATTTCTAGTAGAGATAGGGAAGTGTTAGTACCATTATACAAGGCACTGCTGAGACCTCATCTGGAATACTGTGTACAATTCTGGTCTCCCTTGTTTAAGAAATATTAATTCAAACAGATCCAGAGAAGGGCTACTAGGATGATCGGAAGAATGGAAAACGTACCTTATGAGAGAAAACTTCAAGAGCATAGCTTGTTTAGACTAACCAAAAGAAGGCAGAGGGGAGATATGATTGCTCTCTATCAGTACATCAGAGAGATAAGTAGCCGGGAAGGAGAGGAATTATTTAAGTTAAGCACCAATATAGACATGAGAACAAATGGATATAAACTGGTCATCAACAAGTTTAGGCTTGAAATTTCTAACCAACAGAGGAGTGAAGTACTGGTACAGCCTTCCAAGGGGAGCAGTGGGAGGCAAAAAAACATACCTGAGTTCAAGACTGAGCTTGGTAAGTTTATGGAGGGGATGGTATGATGAAACTGTCTAAAATAGCATGCGGCCATGAGCAACTGCCAGTAGCAAAAATCCCCAAGGGCAGGAGACGGGACACTAGATGGGGAAGGGTCTTAGTGCCTACAGAGAATTCTTACCCAGGTATCTGGCTGATAGGTCTGGCCCACATACTCAGGATCTAAATGATCTCCATATTTGGGGTCGGGAAGGAATTTTTCCCTGAATCAGGTTGGCAGAGACCCTGGGGTTCTTCTTCGAGTGATTGCTCCTATGCATTCCATGTAGGTGTGCGCGCCGCACGTGCACGGCTTCTCCGGAACATTTTTACCCTAGCAACTCCGGCGGGCCGGCTGGGCGCCCCCTGGAGTGGCGCCGGTATGGCGCTGGATATATACCCCAGCCGGCCCATCCGCTCCTCAGTTCCTTCTTCCCGCCCGTGACGGCCAGTAGGAACAGTGGAGTGCACCCTTACCTCCACAGCCCTAGCGTTCTCCATAGTTATAGTGTACATAGTTGTTAGTAGTTAGTTAAGTTAATTGTTCTAGTTGTATATATAGTTGTATAGTGTAGTTTCGTAGGGAATTAGAGGGGTTAGCCCTCTTCTTCCGCTCCCGGTGCGGGCTTATGCCCGGGGCACTGGGATTCAAGCCCTGCGCGGCTTGCCAGCGGCCCATGCCGGTGAGTGACCCGCACGACTCCTGCCTCCGCTGCCTCGGGGAGTCGCACAGGACTGACAAGTGCCCGATCTGCGTGGCCTTCAAACCCCGAACGAGGAAGGAGCGGGACTCTCGCCTGAAGCAGCTGCTGATGGAGGCTTCGCTCCAGCCTCCAGCGCCAACTCCACCGGCGCCGAAGCCTTCCTCGGCGAGCAGCGCACCGGCAGCACCGAGCCGCTCCGGTGCCGCGGAGGGTCCTCGGCACCCGGCACCGAAGTCCCGGCACCGCTCCCTCTCCCCAGGAAGGAAGCATAAGGCGCCGAAGACGGCCTCTGCAAAGCAGTCACAGAAGCCGTTAGCCCAGCCGCCGCCGACAAAAACGGTTCAGGCTGAGGCAGTGCACAGGCAGTGCACCGTGCCGTCGACTCCGGCGCCGCAAGGGCCATCGAGTCCGGCACCTCCCAGCTCCCCGGTACCCACCGAGGAGGAGCTGCGGATCCCGTCCACGCCTGAGGCATTTGCGACGGCGAGGGAGCTGATTGAGCTCATGGAAGCTCAGAGCCTCCGGCCCCCGGCACCGCCGGTGAGGGCGCCTAAGTCAATAGGCAAACCGCTGATGATGCGGCCTCCTTCCCCGGCTGAGCGAGACGGTCGGCGCTCCAGGATTCGGTCTCGATCCCGGTCCCACTCTCAGAGGCGGTCACCGCCGCACCGGTCCCGGTCCGGAAGACGGTCTACATCACGACGACGCTCCCCGTCTCGGCACCGGTCGCAGTCCCGGCACCGCTCTCAATCGCGGGGCCGGTCGCACTCCCGGCGACGGTCCCGGTCACCGAGTCGCCGGCACCGCAGCAGATCCGGTTCCAAGTATCGCTCTCGGCACCGAGACTCCCGGAGCCGCTCGCGACACCGCCGCTCGCGCTCGAGATCAAGCTCCCAGCACCGTCGGTCGAGCTCCCGGCACCGTCGGTCGAGCTCCCGGCACCGCGCCTCGCGCAGGTCCCGCTCTCCGCTGACGTCTCACGACCGGCACCGCCCTTCAGCACCGGCGAGACACGTGACGCCGGCGTCGGCCGTCCGCTCGGGGACCGCCACAGCCCCTCCCTGGCCTTCGCGGGAACCCTCCATTGCTTCCGCTGAGGGCAGTGTGGTGGACTTCAGGGCAGAGTCTCTTCCACAGAACCATGGACCCCAGCAGTGGGGATTTTGGGTTCCCTGGGCACAACATGAGCAAGGGCCCCCCCTTCCACCGAGACAGGCGAGTGCGGCGCGTTCCGTGCCGGAGGCCACTATCAGCAGGCCCCCTCCGTCTCCAACGGGACAGACCACCTCCCCTCAAGGCCCGCCTTTGGGGCAGGAGACACTGGCGGCTGATCGCCCGGGGGCAGAGCAAATGCCTGAGGAGGTGCTACCAGGCCAATCCTCGTCCTCCTCCCCTGACGAGGCGGTGGCGGGGGCTTCACCATCCGAACCCCCGCCTATTGACCTGAAAGCGCATCAGGACCTTCTCCGACGGGTAGCTAAGGCCATTAACCTGCCCATTGAGGAGGTCCAAGAGGTCGATGACCCAGTTACCGATGTCGTGGGAGCGGAGGCCCCCGTGAGAGTAGCACTGCCATTTATCCGCACAATCCAGCGGAATAATGCTACCATCTGGCAGTCGCCTTCCTCCGTTCCCCCCACGGCGCGAGGGGTGGAGAGAAAATATTCCGTTCCGCCCAAGGGGTACGAATACTTGTATGTGCACCCAGCCCCGGACTCTCTGGTTGTCCAGTCCGTGAACGACCGGGAAAGGCATGGGCAGCCGGCCGCTGCGCCAAAGTCCAAGGAGTCGCGGCGCATGGACCTCTTGGGGCGAAAAATCTATTCAGCGGGAGGCCTTCAGCTCCGCATTGCAAACCAAATGGCCCTCCTTTCCCGGTACACTTTCAACATCTTGGGGTGCCTGGGTAAATTTGCAGAGCTGACCCCGCAGGACTCTCGCCGGGAATTCTCGGCGCTCCTGGACGAGGGCAAGACAGCCTCCCGGACCTTGATTCGAGCGGCCGTGGACTCCGCGGACTCGGGAGCCAGAACCATGGCTTCCGGGATAACAATGCGGCGTATTGCGTGGCTGCAATCCTCCACCTTGCCGCCGGAGGTACAATACACCCTCCAGGACCTCCCCTTTGAGACTCAGGGTCTCTTCTCTGAAAAGACGGACACGAGAATCCAGACCCTGAAGGATGGGAGGGTTGCTATTCGGACTTTGGGAATGCACACCCCGGCTACCCAAAGACGATCGTTCCGGCAACAGCCCTACCGGCCCTTCACCCAGGCCAGGTCCCGGCCATTTAACAATCGCCGAGCGGCCCCTTTCCGCCGTAGACCATCGGGGGGTCGGCGTAACCAGGCCCAGAGCTCCTCCAAGGCTCCTCAAGGCCCAAAACCGGCCTTTTGATGGGACGCCCGAGGACGGCCCACCACTCTCCCCCCCGGATCCATCCCTATTGTTTTCAAGTCGCCTTTCCCGATTCCTCCAGGCGTGGCGTTCCATAACATCCGACAGCTGGGTCCTCAACACCGTCCAGCACGGCTACCGCCTGCAGTTTGTTTCGCCCCCTCCCTCCCACCCACCTTCCCCATCCCTCTTCAGGGACCCCTCTCACGAGCAAGTCCTCTTACAGGAGGTCGAGACTCTGTTGAGCGTGGGTGCTATCGAGGAGGTGCCTCGCAGCAGGCGGGGCAGGGGATTCTATTCCAGATACTTTCTCATCCCCAAGGCGAAAGGAGGCGTTCGTCCCATCTTAGACCTCCGAGAGCTCAACAGACACCTGTGCAAACTCAAGTTTCGTATGGTGACCTTGGGGACCATTATTCCTTCCTTGGATCCGGGAGACTGGTTTGCCGCCCTCGACATGAAGGATGCATACTTTCATGTGGTGAGATTCTATGATTCTATGAGGCAATTTACCCCCCCCCCCCAGACGCTACCTGCGCTTCGTGGTCAACGAAGCTCACTACCAGTTTGCGGTACTACCCTTCGGCCTCTCCACCGCACCGAGAGTGTTCACCAAGTGTATGGCGGTCGTGGCCGCAGCCCTCCGCCGTAGTCGAATTCATGTGTACCCATATCTCGACGACTGGCTGATTCGCGGTCCCTCCCAAGAGCCGGTAGCGGCTCAGGTGACCGAGATTCTGCATCTGTTCCGGTCTCTGGGCCTACTTATCAATGCCGAGAAGTCCAGCTTAATTCCAGCACAAAGGGTGGAGTTTATAGGAGCGGTCCTCAACTCCAATTTGGCCAGAGCCTGCCTCCCTCGTCCTCGGCACGAGACGATGGCCTCGCTCATACGGACACTGTAGGCCTTCCCTACAACAACGGTGCGATCCTGCCTGCGCCTGCTGGGTCACATGGCAGCGTGCACGTTTGTGACCGCGCACGCAAGGCTACGACTTCGCTCGTTCCAAATGTGGCTGGCGTCGGTGTACCGCCCCCATCGCGACCCCATAGACATGGTGGTGATGGTGGCACAGCCCACTCTCCAGACGCTCACCTGGTGGCTGGATCCGGGGATTGTCTGCGCAGGGGTCCCATTCCGCCCTCCTCGCCCGTCTGTCACCCTGACCACAGATGCCTCAGCGCTCGGATGGGGTGCTCACATAGGAGACCTACACACCCAGGGTCTCTGGTCAGCCCAGGAGCTCTCCCTCCACATCAACGTCCGGGAGCTGAGAGCGATCCGTTTGGCGTGTCTCGCCTTTCTGGCCCACCTCCAGGACCGCTGTGTAGCGGTGTACACAGACAACACCACAGCAATGTTCTATGTGAACAAACAGGGCGGAGCCCGGTCCTCCCCGCTTTGCAACGAAGCGATGCTCCTCTGGGATCTTTGCGTGACCCACTCGATTCGCCTAGAAGCGTTTTTTCTGCCAGGGGTGCAGAACACGTTGGCCGACCATCTGAGCAGGTCCTTCGCCTCCCACGAGTGGTCCCTTCGCCCAGATGTGGCTTACACAATCTTCCAGAGGTGGGGGTTTCCCCAGATAGACCTGTTTGCCTCCCGGGCCAACAGGAAATGCCACAGGTTCTGCTCCTACCAGGGTCAAGCTCCGGGCTCCCTCTCGGACGCGTTCCTCCTGCCATGGACAGATCCCCTCCTCTACGCGTTCCCCCCGTTTCCGCTCATCCACCGGGTGTTACTCAAGCTTCGGAGGAACAGGGCCCGCGTAATACTCGTCGCTCCGGCCTGGCCGAGACAGCACTGGTACACCCTGCTGCTCGAGCTGTCAGTTCGGGATCCCATTCCCCTCCCGTTGTGGCCGGACCTCATCACTCAGGACCTCGGCAGGCTTTGTCACCCGAACCTGCAGTCGCTGCATCTTACAGCTTGGTTCCTGAGTGGTTGACTGACGCAGAAAGAGGTTGTTCGCTGCCGGTACAACAAGTGCTGCTCGAAAGCAGGAAGCCTTCGACGCGCTCTACCTACCTCGCGAAGTGGAAACGCTTCGCACTCTGGTGCGACCATCGACGTCTTAACCCATTCTTGGCCCCCATCCAGACCATCCTCGACTACCTCTGGTACCTGAAAGGTCAAGGTCTCGCGATCTCTTCCCTAAAAGTGCACCTGGCGGCTCTGTCAGCCTTTCGGCCCGCCATAGCAGGTCGGTCTCTCTTCTCTAACCCAATGGTTGCCCGCTTCCTTAAAGGGCTAGACCGGTACGTCCTCCTGCCCCGACCTGGGACCTGAACCTGGTTCTCGCTCAGCTGATGAGACCACCCTTCGAGCCCATGGCCACGTGCTCTCTGCTTCATCTCACCTGGAAGACGGCCTTCCTCGTGGCCATTACATCCGCCAGACGAGTCTCGGAACTCCGCGCCCTGACGGCAGGTCCCCCGTATACTGTCTTCCATGGGGACAAGGTGCAACTTCGACCGCACCCAGCCTTCCTCCCCAAGGTGGTGTCGGCCTTCCATCTCAACCAAGAGATCTTCCTCCCGGTCTTCTTTCCGAAGCCGCACGCCTCACCTCGTGAGCAGCAGCTCCACACCCTGGACGTCCGCAGGGCCCTCGCCTTTTACATTGACCGGACGAAGCCCTTCCGGCGTTCGACCCAGCTCTTTGTGGCGATCGCCGACCGCATGAAAGGCGAGCCGGTCTCCTCGCAGCGGATTTCATCCTGGGTGACGTCATGCATACGAACATGCTACGAGCTTGCTCGCGTCCCCCCGTGCTGACTCACCGCACACTCGACGAGGGCGCACGCCTCGTCGGCCGCCTTCCTGGCCCACGTCCCCATCCAGGACATCTGTAGAGCGGCCACCTGGTCTTCGGTACACACCTTCGCTTCCCACTATGCGTTGGTGCAGCAGTCTCGAGACGATGCAGCCTTCGGCTCCGCGGTATTACACTCCGCCACGTCTCACTCCGACCCCACCGCCTAGGTAAGGCTTGGGAATCACCTGACTGGAATGCATAGGAGCAATCACTCGAAGAAGAAAAGACGGTTACTCACCGTAGTAACTGGTGTTCTTCGAGATGTGTTGCTCCTATCCATTCCAGACCCGCCCTCCTTCCCCACTGTCGGAGTAGCCGGCAAGAAGGAACTGAGGAGCGGACGGGCCGGCTGGGGTATATATCCAGCGCCATACCGGCGCCACTCCAGGGGGCGCCCAGCCGGCCCGCCGGAGTTGCTAGGGTAAAAATGTTCCGGAGAAGCCGTGCACGCGCGGCACGCACACCTACATGGAATGGATAGGCGCAACACATCTCGAAGAACACCAGTTACTACGGTGAGTAACCGTCTTTTTTTTTGCCTTCCTCTGCAGCATGGGGCACAGGTCTCTTGCAGGTTTAAACTAGTGTAAGTGGTGAATTCTTTGTAACTTGAAGTCATTAAACCATGATTTCAGGACTTTAGTAGCTCAACCAGAGGGTAGGGGTCTATTTCAGGAGTAGATGGGTGAGGTTCTGTGACCTGCAATGTGCATGAGGTTAGACTAGATGATCATAACAGTTTCTTCTGACTTTAAAGTCTATAATATGAAATATCTCAAATGTTAAAGCCCTGAGTTTTAATCACTATCAAGGAAAGGCAGATCTGAATGAAATTTTTAATTGATATGGTAAAAATACAATTTTGTTTTGACTGATAGTCTGTCATACATAGTTTACTTTGAAAGACAGAACTTCCATTTTGAATCTACATTTTGAGTTATTTGTCTGCATTTTTAATTTTATGGTGGTCCTATGTCAGTGGGAGTTCATGCAGGAGTGGACATGTTATTGCATATATATCCAATCGAATACTATCATGCTTCATGGGTCATGAAGTTCGGATTTTATTTAGCATGAATTAGTAAATGTTTTTTAATAAACAGTCTTCTGCTTAATTACAGTAGAAGTTTCTACAGCACATTGATCAACAATATGGTGACAGTCTCTTTAATTGGACGAGGGAAACAATCTGCTTTCTTATCAACTTTGTATAAGCACTGTAGTCAATACTGCTTGGTATGAATTGTAGCTGATGAATTTAATTTTCTATTTATTGGGTTATTGATTATGCAACAGACTATTTGAGAGAGGAAGTTATTTGAAAACTTCTACTGCTGCTACACTTGACTTGTTCCATAGAAAATGATTTTCTAAATGTAGCTGTTGCTTAGTAGTTTTGTTATAAGTAATAAAACCAGTCGAAGTTTAATATAATATGGTATTTTAATGTCTGTGAAGAATGGTCTTCCGTTTTGAGTTTACTTTCAATTTACTTGCAAAGCAGCTTTTATCCCTCCGGAATATTGGAAATCTATAATGGAGCTTGTTAACTGAAATGTGTTTATTTGTGGATACTTCATTGCAAGTATATTATTTTGTTTAAAATAACTTGCATTTGTTTTAGAGCTTTAAGAATTCTTCCTGGAGGACTTAATGATTTGACAATTTTTTACACTGTCCTTGAAAGATGTACTTTAAGATTTTGTATCAAGATACTGCAATAGATTTGCAATGAAGCCTGTTTGACTCAAAGGAACATTGTCATGCTAAACCTATTTTTTTTTTAAGTTTCCGTATAATTTACTTTTCACAATTTATGCTGTTTTCTCTAACACTCTGATTTATTTATTTTAAACCAGACAGACAAAAGGTGGAAAGAGAAACTGAAGGCACAGAGGTGAAACAGCTAGCCTGAAGTAAGTCCCACAGCAGATCAGTGGCAAAGCCAGGAACAGAATCCAAGTCTCCTGATTCCCAGTCCAATGCCCTGCCCTTGAATAAGTCGGTTTCATAAGTCAGTAGATCAGTTTCATTTTCTTATGCCCTAATAATATTTACTAGCCATTTCTACAAATTGCATTCTGTACTTCACAAATAGATTACAGAATAGCAGCCGTGTTAGTCTGTATCCGCAAAAAGAATAGGAGTACTTGTGGCACCTTAAAGACTAACAAATTTATTTTAGCATGAGCTTTCGTGAGCTGCAGCTCACTTCTTCGGATGCATAGGATGGAACACACAGACAGGGGATATTTATACATACAGAGAACATGAAAAGGTGGAAGTATGCATACCAACAGGCAGAGTCTAATCAATTGAGATGAGCTATCGTCAGCAGGAGGAAAAAAAACTTTTTGAAGTGATAATTAAGATGGCCCATAGAAGGTGTGAGGAGAACTTAACATAGGGAAATAGATTCAATTGGTGTAATGACCCAACCATTCCCAGTCTTTGTTTAGGCCACAGTTAATAGTATCTAGTTTGCATATTAATTCAAGTTCAGCAGTTTCTCTTTGGAGTCTGTTTTTGAAGTTTTTTTGTTGCAAAATTGCCACCTTCAAGTCTGTCACTGAGTGGTTAGAGAGGTTGAAGTGTTCTCCCACTGGTTTTTGAATGTTATCACACAGACTATGCTGACAGATTGTGCCACACACTCTCAAAGAAACTGCAAAACCACCTGATCAACATCCTATACAGCAAACAGGGGAAGATTAAGACTGAACTCTCTAAACTAGATACTCTGATGAAAAACCAACCTTCTACACAAACTTCCTCATGGACAAACTTTACAAAAACTAGACAAGCCATTTACAACAAAAACTTTGCTTCTCTACAAAAGAAAAAGGACACTAAACTGTCTAAACTGCTACATGGCACAAGGAGCCACAACAGTAGCTCCCTTAACCCACCCAACAATATTGTTAATCTTTCCAGCTATTCTCTTAGCCCAGCAAAAGAAACTGTCCTATCTCGGGGACTCTCCTTTTGTCCTTCCAGATCCACGAATATGATACAGTTTTGCGGTGACCTAGAATCCTACTTTCGCCGTCTCCGACTCAAAGAATACTTCCAACACATCTCTGAACTACATACTAACCCACAGAATCCTTCCTACCAACGCTATAATAAAAAGGATTCTGCATGGACTCCTCCTGAGGGTCGAAACAACAGACTAGACTTCTACATAGATTGCTTCCGTCACCGTGCACGGGCTGAAATTGTGGAAAAGCAACATCACTTGCCCCATAACCTAAGCCGTGCTGAACAGAATGCCATCAACAGCCTCAAGAACAACTCTGACATCATAATCAAACAGGCTGACAAAGGAGGTGCTGTCGTCATCATGAATAGGTCGGAATATGAACAAGAGGCTGCCAGGCAGCTCTCTAACTCCACATTCTACAAGCCATTACCCTCTGATCCCACTGATGATTACCAAAAGAAACTACACCATCTGCTCAAAAAACTCCCTGAGAAAGCACAGGAACAGATCTATACAGACACATGCCTGGAACCCCGACCAAGTGTATTCTATTTGCTACCCAAGATCCATAAACCTGGAAATCCTGGACGCCCCATCATCTCAAGCATTGGTACTTTAACAGCAGGATTGTCTGGCTATGTGGACTCTCTCCTCAGGCCCTATGCTACCAGCACTCCCAGCTATCTTCGAGACACCACTGACTTACTGAGGAAACTACAATCCATCAGTGATCTTCCAGAAAACACCATTCTGGCCACTATGGATGTGGAAGCCCTCTACACTAACATTCCACACAAAGATGGACTACAAGCCATCAGGAACAGTATCCCCGATAATATCACGGCTAACCTGGTGGCTGAACTTTGTGATTTTGTCCTCACCCACAACTATTTCACATTTGGGGACAATATATATCTTCAAGTCAGTGGCACTGCTATGGGTACCTGCATGGCCCCTCAGTATACCAACATCTTTATGGCTGACTTAGAACAACGCTTCCTTAACTCTCGTTCCCTAACGCCCCTACTCTACTTGCGCTACATTGATGACATCTTCATCATCTGGACTCAGGGAAAAGAAGCCCTCGAGGAATTCCACCGTGATTTTAACAATTTCCATCCCACCATCAACCTCAGCCTAGACCAATCCACCCAAGCGGTCCATTTCCTAGACACTACTGTGCTAATAAACGATGGTCACATAAATACCACCCTATACCGGAAACCCACTGACCGCTATACTTACTTATATGCCTCCAGCTTCCATCCCGGACACACCACACGATCCATTGTCTACAGCCAAGCTCTAAGATACAACCGTATTTGCTCCAATCCCTCAGACAGAGATAAACAGCTACAAGATCTCTATCAAGCATTCTTAAACCTACAATACCCACCTGCTGAAGTGAAAAAACAGATTGACAGAGCCAGAAGAGTACCCAGAAGCCACCTACTACAGGACAGGCCTAAAAAAGAAAATAACAGAACGCCACTAGCCATCACCTACAGCCCCCAACTAAAACCTCTCCAGTGCATCATCAAAGATTTACAACCTATCCTTAAAGATGATCCCTCACTCTCACAGATCTTGGGAGACAGGCCAGTCCTCGCTTATAGACAGCCTCCCAACCTGAAGCAAATACTCACCAGCAACCGCACACCATACAACATAAACACTAACCCAGGAACCTATCCTTGCAACAAAGCCCGATGCCAGCTCTGTCCACATATCCATTCAAGTGACACCATCATAGGACCTAATCACATCAGACACGCCATCAGGGGCTCGTACACCTGCACATCTACCAACGTGATATATGCCATCATGTGCCAGCAATGCCCCTCTGCCATGTACATTGGCCAAACCGGACAGTCTCTATGCAAAAGAATAAATGGACACAAATCTGACATCAGGAATCATAACATTCAAAAACCAGTGGGAGAACACTTCAACCTCTCTAACCACTCAGTGACAGACTTGAAGGTGGCAATTTTGCAACAAAAAAACTTCAAAAACAGACTCCAAAGAGAAACTGCTGAACTTGAATTAATATGCAAACTAGATACTATTAACTGTGGCCTAAACAAAGACTGGGAATGGTTGGGTCATTACACCAATTGAATCTATTTCCCTATGTTAAGTTCTCCTCACACCTTCTATGGGCCATCTTAATTATCACTTCAAAAAGTTTTTTTTCCTCCTGCTGACGATAGCTCATCTCAATTGATTAGACTCTGCCTGTTGGTATGCATACTTCCACCTTTTCATGTTCTCTGTATGTATAAATATCCCCTGTCTGTGTGTTCCATTCTATGCATCCGAAGAAGTGAGCTGCAGCTCACGAAAGCTCATGCTAAAATAAATTTGTTAGTCTTTAAGGTGCCACAAGTACTCCTGTTCTTTTTACAACTAGATTAGTTTACCATCTATGCCTGGTTGGCAAGTATTGTCCTGATTTTACAGGAAGGAAAGTTGAAGCAGAAGTACTTAAATGATTTGTCCAAGATCATGAAGAGAGCCAGTGGCAGAACCATGATTATAATTCAAGAGTTACTGGTTCCCAGTTCTCTATTCAGTCTATTGTCCTTTTTAACATTGTGGCATTGTGTTTGATACCCAACAGCCCAGGTGAATGGGTAACACTCCTCCTGCAAATAAATGTTTTTGTTAATACTTAAATATAACACACCAAAACATTTCTCTATTCAAATTTTTAAATTATTTTTTCACTTTAGGACTAGAGAAAAAATGGAGGAGATAAACTACATTTTCACACTTCCCCAAACAGTAAGTGGAATTGTATGAATCTTGGTAGGTTCAAACAGCAGGCAGTATGAACAGTTTGTTTGGTTTCTACTCACGTTGAGTTTTCACTCCTTGAATTAGACTTTGTGTATGTTTGTCCCTGAATTCAATCTCTGTGAAACTCAGACAAAAATGTTGAGTTTCTCACATTTTGGGGGGAACATTTTAACAAAACAGCACTGAGTTTCAGGCCACTTGCAAAAAATATGCACAGCTCTGATAAAGAATTGTATTATGTAATATCCCAAGCCAAGTATAAAATCTGTCTCCTAGCAGTGGCAAACCAAAATGCAGAACTTTATAGTAAATGTTCTCATTTAGAAGGTGTAGGGAAAATGTCTCTACTTCCAGTGAAACTCGTAAGTGAGCTTTTTATTTTATTTTTTTATTTAGACTTTTTTCCCCGTGTTTAAACACATCAGTTTCACCCTGAAACAATGTTGCAGATCTACTTTTGATTATTCTTCCATTTAGTTTAAACTGAATTAGTTCATGATCACTTGAACCAAAGTTGTCCTCTATAACCAGTTCTTCTATGAGGTCCTCACTACTCACCAAGTACCAAATCTAAAATGGCATCGGATCGCTACCCCTTCCTGCTTCTCTACGTGGGCACCAATGATATTGCCAAGAATGACGTGCCTCTGGGAAGAAGGATAAAGAAGTTTGAGGCACAAGTGGTGTTCTCGTCCATCCTCCCTGTGCAGGAAAAAGGCCTGGGTAGAGACGGTCGAATTGTGGAAGTCAATCAATGGCTACGCAGGTGGTGTCAGACAGAAGGCTTTGGATTCTTTGACCATGGGATGGTGTTCCAAGAAGGAGGACTACTAGGGAGAGACAGGCTCCACCTAACGAAGAGAGGGAAGAGCATCTTTGCAAGCAGGCTGGCTAACCTAGTGAGGAGGGCTTCAAACTAGGTTCACCAGGAGAAGGAGACCAAAGCCCTGAGGTAAGTGGGGAAATGGGATACTGGGAGGAAGCACAAGCAGGGGAGTGCAAGAGGGGAGCACTCCTGTCTCAGACTGAGAAAGCGGGACAATCAGCGAGTTATCTTAAATGCCTATACACAAATGCAAGAAGCATGGGAAACAAGCAGGGAGAACTGGAAGTCCTGGCACAGCCAAGGAACTATGATGTGATTGGAATAACAGAGACTTGGTGGGATAACTCTCATGACTGGAGTACTGTTATGGATGGATATAAACTGTCCAGGAAGGACAGGCAGAGCAGAAAAGGTGGGGGAGTTGCATTGTATGTAAGAGAGGAGTATAACTGCTTAGAGTTCAGGTATGAAACTGCAGAAAAACCTGAGAGTCTCTGGATTTAGTTTAGAAGTGAGAGCAACAAGGGTGATGTCGTGGTGGGAGTCTGCTATAGACCACGGGGATGAGGTGGATGAGGCTTTCTTCTGGCAACTATGAGAAGTTACTAGAGCGCAGGCCCTGGTTCTCATGGGAGACTTTAATCACCCTGATATCTGTTAGGACAGCAATACGGCGGTGCACAGACAATCCAAGAAGTTTTTGAAAGTGTAGGGGACAATTTCCTGGTGTAAGTGCTGGAGGAACCAACTAGGGGTGGAGCTCTTCTAGATCTACTGCTCACAAACCGGGAAGAATTAGTAGGGGAAGCAAAAGTGGATGGGAACCTGGAAGGCAATGACCATGAGATGGTTAAGTTCAAGATCCTGACACAAGGAAGAAAGGAGAGCAGCAGAATACGGACCCTGGACTTCAGAAAAACAGACATTGACTCCCTCAGGGAACTGATGGGCAGGATCCCCTGGGAGAATAACATGAGGGGGAAAGGAGTCCAGGAGAACTCGCTGTATTTTAAAGAATTCTTACTGAGGTTGCAGGAACAAAACATCCCAATGTGTAGAAAGAATAGTAAATATGGCAGGTGACCAGCTTGGCTTAACAGTGAAATCCTTGCTGACCTTAAACACAAAAGAAGCTTACAAGAAGCGGAAGATTGGACAAATGACCAGGGAGCAGTATAAAAATATTGCTCAGGCATGCAGAAGTGAAATCAGGAAGGCCAAATCACACTTGGAGTTGCAGCTAGCAAGAGATGTTCAGAGTAACAAGAAGGGTTTCTTCAGGTATGTTAGTAACAAGAAGAAAGTCAAGGAAAGCGTGGGCCCCTTACTGAATGAGAGAGGCAATCTAGTGACTGAGGATGTGGAAAAAGCTAATGTACTCAATGCATTTTTTGCCTCTGTCTTCACAAACAAGGTCAGCTCCCAGACTGCTGCACTGGGCAGCACAGTATGGGGAGGAGGTGATCAGCCCTCTGTGGAGAAAGAAGTGGTTTGGAACTATTTAGAAAAACTGGACGAGCACAAGTCCATGGGGCCGGATGCGCTGCATCCAAGGGTGCTAAAGGAGTTGGTGGATGTGATTGCAAAGCCATTGGCCATTATCTTTGAAAACTCATGGCAATCGGGGGAGGTCCCAGATGACTGGAAAGAGGCTAATGTAGTGCCCATCTTTTAAAAAGGGAAGGAGGAGGATCTAGGGAACTACAGGCCAGTCAGCCTCACCTAAGTACTTGGAAAAATCATGGAGCAGGTCCTCAAGAAATCAATTCTGAAGCATTTAGAGGAGAGGTAAGTGATCAAGAACGTCAGCATGGATTCACCAAGGGCAAGTCATGCCTGACTAACCTAATTGCCTTTTATGAGGAGATAACTGGCTCTATGGATGAGGGGAAAAGCAGTGGATGTGTTATTCCTTGACTTTAGCAAAGCTTTGGATACGGTCTCCTACAGTATTCTTGCCAGCAAGTTAAAGTAGTATGGGCTGGATGAATGCACTATAAGGTGGATAGAAAGCTAGCTACATCGTCGGGCTCAACAGGTAGCTGGCAGCCGGTATCAAGCGGAGTGCCCCAAGGGTTGGTTCTGGGGCCGGTTTTGTTCAATATCTTCATTAATGATCTTGAGGATGGCGTGGACTGCACTCTCAGCAAGTTTGCAGATGACACTAAACTGGGAGGAGTGGTTGATACGCTGGAGGGTAGGGATAGGATACAGAGGGACCTAGACAAATTAGAGGATTGGGCCAAAAGAAACCTGATGAGGTTCAACAAGGACAAGTGCAGAGTCCTGCATTTAGGACGGAAGAATCCCATTCACTGCTACAGACTAGGGACTGAATTGCTAGGAAGCAGTTCTGCAGAAAAGGACCTAGGGGTTACAATGGACGAGAAGCTGGATATGAGTCGACAGTGTGCCCTTGTTGCCAAGAAGGCTAACGGCATTTTGGGCTGTATAAGTAGGGACATTGCCAGCAGATCGAGGGACGTAATCATTCCCCTCTAGTCGACATTGGTGAGGCCTCATCTGGAGTACTGTGTCCAGTTTTGGGCCCCACACTACAAGAAGGATATGGAAAAATTGGAAAGTGTCCAGAGGAGGGTGACAAAAATAATTAGGGGGCTGGAGCACATGACTTATGAGGAGAGGCTAAGGGAACTGGGATTGTTTAGTGTGCAGAAGAGAAGAATGAGGGGGGATTTGATAGCTGCTTTCAACTATCTGAAAGGGGGTTCCAAAGAGTATGGATCTAGACTGTTCTCAGTGGTAGCAGATGACACAACAAGGAGTAATGGTCTCAAGTTGCAGTGGGGGAGGTTAAGTTGGATATTAGGAAAAACTTTTTGACTAGGAGGGTGATGAAGCACTGGAATGGGTTACCTAGGGAGGCGGTGGAATCTCCTTCCTTAAAGGTTTTTAAGGTCAGGCTTGACAAAGCCCTGGCTGGGATAATTTAGTTGGGAATTGGTCCTGCTTTGAGAAGGTTGGACTAGATGACCTCCCGAGGTACCTTCCAACCCTGACATTCTATGATTCTATCCCTTCTTGTTAGTTCAGCAACTATTTGGTGAAATCTGTCAGTTATCACATCCAGGAAAATCTAGCCCCTACTCTTATTTGTAGCACTTGTCCTCCAATCTATATCTAGGAAGTTAAAGTCTCCCATAATCACACATTTACCAGTAGTATTTATTTCTTTAAAAACATTAGAGATCTCTATCCATATCCAAATTGGATCCTGGTGGTCTGTAGCACATCCCAAGCTCTATATCAGAGAAACCTCTTGTACCTTTCTTCCCCAAAGTAGTTTCGGCCCAAACGGACTCTGTTTTATCCATTCCATCACTTCTAATTTCTTTACAGTCTACCACATCATTACTATACAATGCTACTCCATCACCTTTGCCTTTATTTCTGTCTTTTCTGATCAGCATATACCCTTCAATACCTGTACTCCAGTCATGACTACTGTTCTACCATGTTTCTGTTATCCTTGTAACATCTGGTTTCACTTCCTGCACCAGTAGTTCTAGTTCCTCCATTTTCATAGAATCACAGAACTGGAAGGGACCTCCGGAGGTTATCTAGTCCAGTCCCCTGCACTTGTGGCAGGACTAAGTATTAGCTAGACCAGTGATTCTCAACCTTTACTGCAGTCTGCACCCCTTTGGTTCTCAAAATATGTTCTCACACCCCTTATCAAAAATCGCTGAAGTAGCTCAATTCTTTAAACCTAGATATATCATAACTATAGAAAGAGATATAATTATATATTTATTTTAATTTTGCCGTAAAATTAAGAATACATGAAAAATTACACACTTTTTTTAGAATTATATATTAATTATTCTTTCTTTACATAGGCAAAAAATCCTGAATTTTTCCTAGCATGGCAGGGGCACCATCGATGCAAATTGATCCACACATGTCAAGCGTTATCTTATGCTTAGGTCTCATGAAACAAAGTAGTTGTACTTACGTGCCTGTGCTTAATTTATGTTTTTGATGATTTACCTTCTGAAAAAATTTGTCATATCACACCCACTGGGGGTGCATGCACTCCAGGTTAAGAATCACTGATCTAGACCATCCCTGACAGGAGTTTGTCTAACCTGCTCTTAAAAATATCCAATGCTGGAGATTCCACAACCTCCCTAAGCAATTTATTCTACTGCTTAAGCACCCTGACAGTTAGGAAGTTTTCCCCAAACTAAGCCTCCCTTGCTGCAATTTTAGCCCATTGCTTTTTGTCCTATCCTCAGAGAGATTAGGAAAAACAATTTTTCTTCCTCCTCCTTGTAACAATCTTTTACATACTTGAAAACTGTTATGTCCCCTCTCAGTCTTCTCTTTTCCAGACTAAACAAACAGTGTTTTTAATCTTCCCTGATAGGTCATGTTCTCTAGACCTTTAATCATTTTTGTCACAGGGGGGAGGGATAGCTCAGTGGTTTGAGCATTGGCCTGCTAAACCCAGGGTTGTGAGTTCAATCCTTGAGGAGGCCACTTAGGGATCTGGGGCAAAAATTGGTCCTGCGAGTGAAGGCAGGGGGCTGGACTCAATGACCTTTCAAGGTCCCTTCCAGTTCTAGGAGATTGGTATATCTCCAATTATTACCTTATTACTCTCCTCTGGACTCTCTCTAATTTGTCCACATCCTTCCTAAAAAGTGGTTCCCAGAAGTGGACACAATACTCCAGCTGAGGCCTAATCAGCACGGAGCAGAGTAGAAGAATTCCTTCTCATGTCTTGCTTACAACACTCCTGCTAATACATCCCGGAAGTATGTTCACTTTTTTTGCAACAGCGTTACACTGTTGACTCATATTTAGCTTGTGGGCCACTATGACCCCCAGATCCCTTTCCGCAGTACTCCTTCCTAGGCAGTCATTTCCCATTTTGTATGTGTGCAACTGATTGTTCCTTTGTAAATGGAGTACTTTGCATTTGTCATTGTTGAATTTCATCCTCCTTACTTCAGACCATTTCTCCAGTTTCATAGAATCATAGACTATCAGGGTTGGAAGGGACCTCAGGAGGTCACATCTAGTCCAATCCCCTGCTCAAATAGGGTGACCAGATGTCCCAATAAAAATGGGACCATCCCGATATTTAGGTGTTTGTCCTGATATTTCACTCCGCCACCAGCACTCAGTTCCCCACCCCCACCTCCCCACCCCGGGCAGCACTTGGCTATTTTTTTTTCCCCGCTCCACCGGCGGACACCACCATCCCCCATGTGTCCTGATATTTTCTCCCTCTCATCTGGTCACTGTATGCTCAAAGCAGGACCAATCCCCAACTAGATCATTTTGTCTAGATCATTTTGAATTTTAATCCTATCTTCCAAACACTTGCAACACAAGTACTTGTGTTACCCAGGATCCTTGCATTGGTGTACAAATATCTTAACTGTTGCTGTGTGGCTTCGCTCACATTCCTCGCCGCAGGTACAGTCATTCTACTGCCAATATCGCCTATCTGACTGGTATCATCACTATCCTTCCTCCTAAGGTCCATGCTCCTACTCTCTGCTGTATCCTTTCTTACTTGATTTTCCTCCCTCTCAATGTTAAAATCAGGCATGGAGATTACATGAGCATCTCCCAATGGTCTCCTTTGAGTTCCTAGTTTAAAGCTCTTTTAATGAGTTGTGCCAACCTCCATCCCAGAAGTCTATTTCCCTCCATACTCATGTGGAGTCTATCCCATGAGAACTGTCCTCTGTTCATGAATGCCTCCCCAGTGGTCAAACATTCCAAAGTCCTCCTTATAGCACCACTGCCTGAGCCATCTGTTGATCATCATCTTTTCTCACCTTCACTCTCCTGTAGGGACAGGCAGAATCCCACTGAAGACCACCTGAACCTCCATTTCACCTGACCTCCAAGCGTCTTCCCCAGCCTGGCATAGTCTCCCTTGAGAAGTTCCAGCGAGAATCTGTGTCATTTGTTCTCACATGAAGGATAATCAGTGGATTCTTTCCTGCTCCCGTTAGGATCCTCTTCTGTCTCTGGTCTGCCTCTGGTCCACCTCCCATATCTTAGCTCCTGGCTGACAGCACACCCTTCTGTTCTCTGAATCAACTAGCGTGACAGGCCTGTCTGTTCTTCTTAGTAGGGAGTCCCAAATCACGTACATTTGCCTTTTCCCGGTGATGGTGTGATTTTTCCAGCCTTCTTCCCATTCTTTCTGGCTGCAAGTCCTCTTGTCTTTTATTCTCCCTTGCAATTATCTGCAAGTCATCCTGAATCTTCCTGAGGCTCTGAACTCAGGTATCTTCATTTGCTCTTTCCCTCTTATTGGACTAGCCGCTCTTCTCTTTTTTCTTGCCCTCCCTTCCTCCTTAAAGAGATTTAGGCACTCGGTTCTGGCTCAAAAGTTTGACTGTGCCTTACAATTGCAATAATCTGATGGAATATGACTTGCTGATTTTTAAATGTATTTTCAATCTACTATTCCATTACAATGAAGTTATTCCACACACATACAATTTTTTTTTAAATCACTAATTCTGGTATGTGAAGCTACTTACCTTTCCCTACCACAGCTCTATTGCAATATGGCTCAAATGTGCCCTGGCATTGTAAACTTCAGAGGATCAAAAATGTTTTAATCTCACAGAAATGGTGTATGTGTGTAAACAGTAGAGAAATGTGACTAAATAAGGAGCCCACACTCCCAACTATCCACACTTGGGCATAGCCACTAAACCTTGTCCTCTACAAAACTTCAGCAGTCATTGGAACAGGTGGAAAAATGAAGAGGGGAAAGAGAAGTCTGGCAGCAGCTGCTCTAAAAAGTACATTCTCACTCCTACACTTGTAACTAACAAGGTTCATGTAAAAATAAACAGAATTAGTTAGTGCTGCTCTGAAATGCACTGAGTCATCCACCATGGTTTGTGACTCCCTTTAGAAGGTCACACAGTGCAGCCACAATGTCAGAAAGAATGACAGCAAGTCAGCCAAGCTGTTTTACTTTACTGATGGGAATGGGATTAGCATGGGTCCACTGGCCCCAGCCAGGAGATCTTCCAGGCATCATGCATCTCTCATGCCATCTCACACATTCCCACTGAACAAAGGAAATGTTATGCATTCAGGGGAACTCTGGGCTGCATGAGGGTTTGGGCTGCAGTTTAGTTTGGCCACCACTAGTGGCCAGCATAGCACTTATGTAGCAAGATGGCTTTTCATTGTTATCCCCAGCCATAGGGAACCCCACTGGAGAGAGGGAGGTGGCTTCAGCACAGGGGCATCATTTAAAAAAAATTCTAGTGTGGGAGAAGGGGAGCAAAGTTGTGTCAGTATCCCTGCTTCTTCCACCTCAAAAGGCCGCAGCTGCTTGTGGGGAGTTAGTGAACTGGTTCCACTAGTGCTGCCAACTTTCTACTCACACAAAACTGAACACCCTTGCCCCCCTGCCCACCCCTCCTCTGAGGCCCCACCCCCACTCACTCCATCCCCCTTCCTCTGTCGTTCGCTCTCCCCACCCTCACTCACTAGCTCATTTTCACTGGGCTGGCTAAGGGGGCTGGGGTGCAGGAGGAGGTGAGGGCTCCAGTTGGGGGTGCAGGCTATGGGGTGGGGCCAGAAATGAGGAGTTCAGAGTGTGGGAGGGGGCTCTGGGCTGGGGCAGGGGACAAGTGGATTGGGATGCAGGAGAGTGCTCCAAGCTGGGATCAAGGTGTTCAGAGAGTGGGAGGGGGATCAGGGATGTGGTGCGGGAGGAGCTCAGGGGTGCAGGTTTTGGGCAACACTTACCTCAAGCAGCTCCTGGAAGCAGTGGCATGTCCCCACTCCAGCTCCTATTCAGAGGCGTGGCCAGGCGGCTCTGCACATTGCCCCTGCAGCTCCCATTGGCCACAGTTCCCAGCCGCTGAGGGGGCTGCGCCTGCAGACAGGGAACTGCGTGGAGCCGCCTGGCTGCCCCTATGCATAGGAGCCAGAGAGGGGACATATCAGCTGCTTCCCGGGAGCCGCACGGCGTGAAAGCTAGCAGGAAGACTGCCAGCCCTGCTGCGCAACACCGCCAACCAGACAGTCAATGGCTCAGTCAGCAGTGCTGAGCAGATCTGCCAGGATCCCTTTTTGAGCAGGTGTTCTGGTCGAAAACCGGATACCTGGTCACCCTAGGTCCCACGCAGAGAGGTGTGGGGGGAAGGAGGGAGAACAGTCTGGGGTTGAGTTGCTCACTGATGGCCAGCTTGGGGCAGAGATCAGGACTTGGCTTGATCTGTGCTCAGCTCTGGCGCAGGCTGCCACTACTGCTTCCTGTCCAGCCAGCGAGGAGCAGCACTGACAGTGCAGTGATCAGTCAACCCCACAACAGCCCCTACCGCTCCAAGGGACACACCACAGAGCCGGTGAGGAGCTAGGAAAAATCAGGGGGAGGAGTCAGGAACCAAGGTTTAGGGGAGCAATTGCCCCCCTGCCCCATAGCAGTAGTGTAGTCTTGGGTTAATGTGGGTAGAGTTTACCCACTTCTCATTTGGGGAAATATAAAGATTAGATTAGGTTAGTTTATCCACTTTTTAAAAAAAAACCTCTACACCACTGCCCCATAGGAAATGACACCTGTGCTTCAGTGGTGTGTGTGTCAGTGCCACAATAGCAGAAGTGAGAGGAGCTACTGCCATGGGAAGAAGGGACAAGGAGCAAGTGGGGGAATGAGTGGGGGTAGAGGAACAAAATAAATTATTGCAGGGGAAATGGAGACAGGAGCTACTGGGAAAAAAGGTAGTTGAGATGAGTAGTTACTTGGCGGAAAAGGTAGGCACAAGGGCTACTTGGGGAGCGGGAGCTGTTATGGGGAGCATGGGCTAATAGGGGAACAACATGAGGGTGAAAGGGGCCAATGCCAGCTTATAGCATCTCTCACACATGTTCTCTTCTGCCCAGCAACCACACCTTCCTCAAACACCACTGCTTCCCTCAGCTCCCCCACAAGCTGCCTGTGTCCCTCTGCCCCCAAACCCTTGACCCTCTTCTTATGAGGTGTGCAAGGAACAAGGCCCTTGTCTCTTCCATACTTGCTCTTCATGCTTGGAGAACCCGATCAGGGAAATAAAAAGTCTCAAGGGAGCACCTTTCACCAGCACTATATCCATACAGGATTTTAAAAACATGTTTGTGGATCTATGCAAATTATCTGTGATAAGAAAATAGATAAATTTGTCTAAAATGTCACATGGAACTGCACAAAATTTGGCAGGTATAGAATCATAGAAATGTACGGCTGGAAGGGGCCTCGAAAAGTCATCGGGTCCAGCCCCCTGCGCTGTGGCAGGACCAAGTAAACCAGATCGGCTCTGACAGCTTTTTGTCCAACTTGTTTTTAAAAACATCCAAATTATAGGAACCCCCCACCTCCCTTGTAAGCCTATTCCAGACCTTAACTGCCCTCATAGTTAGAAAGTTTTACTTAACATCTAACCTAAATCTCCCTTGCTGCAGAGTAAGCCCATTACTTCTTATTCTACCTTCAGCAGACATGGAGAACAATTGATCCCCATCCTTTTTATAACAGACCTTAACATATGGGAAGACTTATTAGGCTGTCCCTTAGTCTTCTTTTCTGAAGACTAAATATCCTCAGTTTTTTCAGCCTTTCATCACTGGTCAGGTTTTCTAAACCTTTTATCATTTTTGTTGCTATCTGTTTCCAATCTGTCTACATCCTTCCTAAATTGTGGTGCCCAGAACTGGACAGAGTTCTCCAGCTGGGGCCTTACCAGTGCCAAGTACAGCGGGACAATTAACTCCTGTCACTTACAAACTACACTCCTGTTAATACACCCCAGAATCATACAGTATTAGCCTTTTTTCTTTTTCTTTTTTTTTTTTTTGCAGCTGCATCACATTGACAACTCATTCAGTCTGATCCACTATAAATACTTTTCAGCAGTGCTACCATTCTAGACACTTGTTCCCCATTTTGCAGCTGTGCATTTTATTTTGTGAATTACTTTGCACTTGTCTAAATTGAATTTCATTTTTGTTTAATTCAGACCAAATCTCCAATTTGTCAAGGTCATTTTGAATTTTAAACCTGTCCTTCAAAGCGCTTGCAACCTCTCCCAGCCTGGAGTCATCTGCAAATTTTATAAGCCTACTCTCTACTTCATTAGCCAAGTCATTAATGAAAATATTGACTAGTACCGGACCCAGGACTGACCTTTGTGGGACCCCACTAGATACGCCCTCCCAATTTATCGGTCATTTACTGTTAATGACACTTCACTCTGTCAATCTGTTTCCTCACATCCCCCCCTAGGTGAGACAGGTACCCAGAAGTCACCTACTACAGGACAGGCCCAACAAGGAAAACAGAACACCACTGACCATCACGTACAGCCCCCAGCTAAAACTTCTCCAGCACATCATCAACGATCTACAACCTATCCTGGAAAATGACCCTCACTCTCACAGACCTTGGGAGGCAGACCAGTCCTCACTTACAGACAGCCCCACAACCTGAAGCAAATACTCACCAGCAACTACATACCACACCACAGAAATACTAATCCAGGAACTAATCCCTGTCACAAACCCCATTGCCTACTCTGTCTCCATATCTACTCTAGCGACACCAGAGGACCCAACAACATCAGCCACACCATCAGAAGCTCATAGGGGTCGGCAACTTCTGGCACGTGGCTCGCCAGGGTAAGCACCCTGACAGGACAGGCCAGTTTGTTTACCTGCCGCGTCAGCAGGCTTGGCAGACCATGGCTCCCACTGGCCACGGTTTGCCGTCCCAGGCCAATGGGGGTGGTGGGAAGCAGCGCAGGCCGAGGGATGTGCTGGCTGCGGCTTCCCGCCACCCCCATTGGCCTGGGACAGCGAACCGCAGCCAGTGAGAGCTGCAGTCCGCCGAACCTGCCAACGCAGCAGGTAAACAAACTGGCCTGGCCAGTCAGGGTGCTTACCCTGGCGAGCCACGTGCCAGAAGTTGCTGACCCCTGTACTAATGTGATATGTGCCATCATGTGCCAGCAATGCCCCTCTGACATGTACATTGGCCAAATAAGACAGTCTCTATGTAAAAGAATAAATGGACACAAATCAGACATCAGGAATGGTAACATACGAAAGCCAGTAAGAGAACACTTCAATGTCTCTGGACATTCAAAAACAGATTTAAAAGTAGCCACACTTCACAAAAAAACTTCAAAAAGACTTCAAAGAGAAACTGCAGAGCTACAATTCATTCGCAAACTTAACACCATTAATTTGGGCTTGACTAGGTACTGGGAGTAGTTGGCTCACTACAAAAGCAAATTGTCCCTCTCTTGGTATTGACATCTCCTCCTCAATTATTGGAAGTGGACCACATCCACCCTGACTGAATTGGCCTTCAACACTGGTTCTCCCCTTGTAAGATAACTCCCTTCTCTTCATGTGTCAGTGTACCTATGCCAGTATCTGTAATTTTCACTCCACGCATCTGAAGAAGTGGGTTTTTTACCCACGAAAGCTCATGCCCAAATAAAAATTTCTGCCTTGTCACGGAATCAGATACCGCACTAACACATGAAGACTGTGACAAAGAATTATTTCACAAGAAAGATGACACCATCCACAACTAACATGTCCCCACTGGCAGTCACTAGAAAAAAAGAATAATCTGACTGACAAACCACAGTGGACAAAACCACACACTTAATCATTACACTGATTGTTTCAGGGGAAAAACCCGACTGTGAAATCCTTAAACATCACATCCAACACAATCTCTGCACTGCCAGGAATAGCAATATAGTCCCTAAAAGTGAATCACCGGATAGCAATCAAACCCAGCAGGCCAAGGTGGTGCCACCGTAGCCCTCAACCATGATAACTACATCAATGAGGCCAACTGACAACTCATTGACACCACTTATTACAAAGAATTCAAAGACAATGCCACACCACAATTCACCCAGTAATTTAAGGAGACCATCAAATCCTTCCAGAAACAACTCCAACCTCATTCCCCAGCTAACCCATTCCAGAGACCTTCTGTATATTTCTCAAGATACATAAACAAGAGAACCCAGGCAGAGCCATCATATCTCACCATGGCACTGTTACTCAAGGAATATCGGGACTCTCAGAAACCATCCTCAAACCACTCACCACACAAAGGGCCAGCTCCTCCAGAACACAACCTACTTTCTCCAGAAACACATTAACAACCTCCCTCAGAACATCTTCCTTGCCACCATAGATGTCATGCCTCCCTATACCCCAACATCCCTCACCATAAAGGCCTTGCTGCCTCCCTCAAATATCCACAAGACAATGGACGTTTAGATATCTACCCCAAATACATCATACAACTCAGCCATAACAATTTTACATTCAGAAAACACTCTGTCCAAACTATGGGAACAGCCAGGTGTACTAGGACGGCTCCCCAATATGCCAACCTCCTCATGGGCCACCTTGAGAAAGAATATCTGGACTAATATATCATTGTTTTAATGTTGTATCTCAGATGCATGATATTTTCATCCTCTGGACCTAAACTGCCTCAGATTTCCACCACCCATCCATCGAACTCTCTCTAGAACACTCCCAAACAGCATCAACTCCCTGGACACCACAATCAGCTTAAACAATGGAGTGCTATAAATGACTATTTACAAGAAATCCACAGATCACCACACCTATCTTCACAGATACAGCAATCACTCCAAGCACACCAAAAAACATGTTATCTACAGCCAGGCACTCAGATACCCATAGAATATGCTCCAAGGAGCAAGTCTGGGATACATACCTTAACATACTTAACCATCATTACCAAAAAAGGACACTCCACCTGAGAAATAGATTGTATCATGGAAAGGACCACCCAAACACCCCAAGAGAATCTGCTTCAATACAAGGGGAAAAAACCTCACCAACTGCACCAACCCTTAGTTGTCACCAAACCCCCACACTGGGTATCAAACAATAACAAGCTATACTCTATGTGGACCTCATCCTGAAAATAAAATCTTTCCTGAACTCCCTCTTCTGGCCTTCAAACACCCCAAGTTCATCAAAAGCAAATTCCCAACATTCCAAGACACACCAGCTCAAAGTGGCACCCCACCCTCCTGCCAGAACAGATGCAAAACCTGCAGACATACCTCCACTGCTAACGTCATCAATTTCCCCCCCGCCAAAAAAACAAACAAACAAACAACCACCTTTCAGGACCCATGGGTCCTACACATGCCTATCACAACATATGGTGTAACAACCACCATGTGCATAGAATCAGGCAATCACTATGCTCAAAAAGATAGTATGATTTTCACACAGAAAAATGAGACAAAACAATGTCACCTGTATGTGAACACTTATCACAAAAATGTCACTCTATATCTGACCTCTCAGAACTCATCCTCAAAGGAAACCCGCACAACATCTTCAAAAGAGGAATTTAAGTTCCCAGACTCATAAAACTCTGCTAGACACTAAAAATTATGGACTCAATAACAACACTGGATTTATAGCTCATTACAACATTCTGTAACTCACTAACCCCCCTTTGTCCTACAACTGCAGATGTGTTTACTGCCCATTTCACCTTGAGTGGTCTCTTGCATCATGCTAACTCCTTATGCTTAGCAATCTATTCTACCTTGTCTTTAGCTGTGACACTGATTATCTTTCCCACACTTGAAGAGCTCTGGTTAAGCTCAAAAGCTGGTCTCTTTCACCATCAGAAGTTGGTTCAATAAAAGATATGACCTCACCCACCTTGTCCCTATTCAAGTAAGCAGATAAAGCACTTTAATTAAATGAAGGGATGTCTACAATTTTGCACTCTAGAACTCTGGCTCACAACAACATTTTAGATATAAGCTCTTCTGACCACCAGAGTTGGAAGAGGAATCCCTGCTCCTGCTGAGCTTAGAAGTTTCATATAGCAAGTACCTTTCCAAGCAGATGTGGTAGCAGGGCTCATCTCTTGGTCACAGCAGCTCTCCTCCTATGACAGCTCACAGCAGATTAAGTAATGCTTATTTTCCTTTTGTTCAATTTTTCTTGACAATTTTTTTCTACAAAAAAATTCTAAACAAATGTTTTTGAAAAAAAAATCTATTCAGTGTGAGGGATACCATTTTCACACCCTTTTTAATTTTGACTTCTCCCCCTCTGGAAAAAAAGAGGCGGAAGGGGACAAGAAGAGATTAGGGTGAGAAAAAGTGGGATTTTCCTGCAAAAATGAAATGATTAAAAAAAATGTTTCTGCTTAAATTTTTGATTTGGTCAATAAGCCATTTTTTGTCCAAACAAAAACAAAAAACTAACAGAAACCCACACGTCAATGAAAAATGTTGGTCAGCTCTACTTAAGAGACAGCATTGATTCTTCATCTCAGTTCTCCTCCTCTGCAGAGTCGCAGAGCACAGCTAAGGGCTGGAAGTATGGTTGCCAGTCCTGCTGTGATACCATGGTTATAAGCAACAGGAGCTGTCCCAGTGCAAGGAGCAAATTCCTTCCATCACCTGGGCACACACTGATTTTGAAGGCCTGGATCCCTGACTGTCCACTTCCTTTTTTGGCCCCACACCAGATCCATTTCACAACCCCACCAACTTTGCAGACCACTGGATAGGCTTCGGGGGATAGAATGTTCAGACCCTTCAGCTACAATGCACTCAGGTGTTCCCATATTCACAATGATGCAAAAGGAGAGAAAATTAATGCTATAATAAGTTAAAGCTTTCTTGGTTAAATGCAGTCAAATTAAAAAAAATCTTTTTTGTTCCATTCACATATGAAGTCACCTTTTATGGGTAACAAACTCGTACAGAACTTTGCTGGACAAAGACAATGTAATACAAAAAAATGCTGTTTTCAAACTATGAATTGTTCTAGCTGACAGCATAGTAGGTACTATAGCATGGGATTTACTGCATCTGATAAAAAAAAATCAAGTTTTATATATGAGGTGAGAAAAAATATCCAATGGGAAATCTGCACTGAACCATAAATCATGAGAAGAACATGGAGATTAGAAGCCTAGAAGCAGTGCACATTAAATGAACAGTATACAATTCAAAATCAATTGAAGCAAATTCAGTACTTTTGCTATTATAGCATAGTAACTGTCAATTTGAAAGATGAAGGTTACTTATTTCAAAAGATTCCATAAAGTAATTCTTTTCCTACCTAAATTATAGGTACTTATAAAATGTAGTGTCATTAAGCCAAACAATTTCACAAAAACACCTCAGAGCAATGCACTTCACATAGAGAATATTCAGAAAGGATTTAGAAAAATCTCAATTTATTGACCTAAACATTACAAAGCAAGTCATCACTCTATCTTCTAGAGGCAACAGTGTTGGAAAATGTCAATTACTGTATTTCTTATCTGACAAACTACTACTATCTTAACAATACTTTGCATTCCTATAGCATCTTTCACCCAGATACCTCAAAGTATTTTAGAAACATCAGCAGCTCATACGGTGTCTCATTGCAAAAACTAGGTAACTGTATAAGCTGATGATGTTTGCAAAGTATTTTGAGGCACGTGGGTGAAAGATGCTATAGAAATGCGAAGTATTGTTACGCCTACATGCAATTTGAGATTTTATGTTCATTACATATAAATACAAAGGTGTCTCACAAGTCACACTTGGCACTGTAAGGTTTATCCAAATTACTGAAGATTGGAAATTACTGAGAAAGTGATCATCACATGAAAAAAGCAGGGAGAATGTGTCACAAAAGTCTACTTTCCTCATTTATATTGATTATCTTAGATTTTTCTGTTATACTAGAATATACTGACACAAACAGTAAAGTACTAAAGTAACAGAGCACATCTTTATATGTAAGGAAGTCATAGCAATTATAAGGGCTCCACCTCAAAAAATCTGTATTAATAAATGGTGGGGGGAGGGTGTGTGTGTGACAGGTTGGATCACAGAAACCATCTTGGGAGCTGCCACCTGATGTGCCAAGACTACTTCTATCCCTGCTTTCCCTGCCAGCTCAGGACTCCAGCACCCTGTCTTGCTGAGCCAGACACTCCCATCTGCTCCAACACAGACCCAGAGTCTGAATTACTCACCCCAAAGCTGCAGGTTTACCTGAAAGAAGTGTTCCTGTCTTTAACACTCAGATGCCCAACTCCCAATGGGGTATAAACCCAAATAAATTCCTTTTACCCTGTATAAAACTTATGCAGGGTAAACTCATAAATTTTTCGCCCTCTATAACACTGATAGAGGGATATGCACAGTTGTTTGCTCCCCCAGGTATTAATACATACTCTGAGTTAATTAATAAGTAAAAAATGATTTTATTAAATACAGAAAGTAGGATTTAAGTGGTTCCAAGTAGTAACAGACAGAACAAATAAGTCACCAAGCAAAATAAAATAAAATGCGCAAATCTATGTCTAATCAAACTGAATACAAGTAATCTCACTCTCAGTAGGTTTTTCTCTCAGACTGGACACCTTCCAGGCCTGGGCACACTTCTTTCCCCTGGGACAGCTCTTGTTCCAGCTCAGGTGATAGCTAGGGAATTTTTCATGATGGCTCCTCTCTCCTCTTTGTTCTGTTCCACCCATTTATATATCTTTTGCATAAGGAGGGAATTTTTTGTCTCTCTCTGGGTTTCCACCCCCCCCTCACTGGAAAAGTACCAGGTTAAAGATGGATTCCAGTTCATGTGACATGATCACATGTCACTGTAAGACCCCAAGCCTTCATTCCTCCCAGCCTGACTCACAGGAAGGCTTGCTTGCAAACAGAGCCCCAGTCAATTGACCTGGTTGATGGGTGCCATTAAGATTCCAAACCACCATTAACGGCCCACACTTTGCATAATTACAATAGGCCCTCAAAGTTATATTCTATATTTCTAGTCCCAGATACAAGAGTGGCACATTTATACAAATAGGATTATCACACTCAGTAGATTATAAACTTTGTAATGATAGCTTCCAAGAGACCTTTTGCATGAAGCATATTCCAGTTACATTATATTCACTGATTACCATATTTTTATAAAACAATATAGACTGCACAATATCACCAGGAAGTGGGGGGCAGACAACTATCAAATTTACATTTTGGCTTCCCTCAACCCCATGTGATGTGGGGGAAGAAGAAATGGATGGCAAGCCAACATTATGTTGGCAGCCACCTTACTAAATTTTTGTTTCTTTGAGTGGTAGGTTGACTCAGCACTTTAATGCTCTCATTACTGAACTACTACCATTAAACCACACTGCTCTGGGATTTAGGCTCACCATTACAGTGCTGTCTTGCCAAAATATGAAAATGTTGAGAAATTTTCACTGCAGTTGATATAGTGGCTACCCCAGTAGAAGTAAAGACAATTTAAATGTTAGAAATATTGCAAACTCGGGAGGACGTAGACACAGCATGCAAGAGTCATTAATGCTCATCTACAACTGCTTTCTGGTCCTCATAACAGCCATCAGCATTCAATAAATGAAAGATACAAGGCAAGGCTAGGTTTGGAAGCAAGTTAACACAATGCACTCTTAAAATATTAAAAACAAACATTTTAAAGTCATGAGTAAAATATGCATACAGCTTACTGCTGCAGAAAGAATTAATCACATTTATGGCACAAAACGACAAATATAAAGTAGATTAGATTAGATCATACATGGTGTGCTGAGATGTAAAATAAAGGTTTTTAAAATCAGCAATAATTTGGCAAGACCTTATTATTCACAAGAGTTATGCAGGTCATCCTACATTCCTGTTAAAAACTTTATATGCCAGTACACCATCACGTTTTCTACACAACATATATTTTACAGAAAAAGCTACTTTAGAGATGGTTTAGAATTTTACACAAAATGTTAGAGACTATTTTCTTCATCTCTTCACTTCTGAAACTCAGTTTCCCTTTCCACCAGGAATTCACAAGAAACAGGGAAAGAAAAATTATAACTGATACATTTAAAACACCACCAAAATGTCCTAAAAATAGCTTCTCTGTACTTTACAATGTCTGTTTTTTCAGCCAATATCTTGGGCTCTTCCAGAGACATCAAAATGTTGCGTATCCCACTGAAAAACTGAGAATCTCCTCTTCCCAATGGCATAAAGTTCCAATCAGGGGCGGCTCTAGACATTTTGCCGCCCCAAGCATGGCGGCATGCTGCGGGAGGCGCTCTGCCGGTCGCGCAGCTCTGGTGGACCTCCCGCAGGCGTGCCTGCGGAGGGTCCGCTGGTCCCGCGGCTCCAGTGGACCTCCCGCAGGCGTGCCTGCGGAGGGTCCGCTGGTCCCGTGGTTTCGGTGGAGCCGCGGGACCAGCGGACCCTCCGCAGGCATGCCTGCGGGAGGTCCACCAAAGCCCTGCCTGCCGCCCTCCCGGCAAAAGGCAGAGCGCCCCCCAGGGCATGCCGCCCCAAGCACATGCTTGGCGTGCAGGGGCCTGGAGCCGCCCCTGGTTCCAATCCTTACCCTCTGTAGTTGCAAGGCATAGGACAGCTCGTTGCTCCAACACTTACAGTTGCCTATATATATTTCACCTCAGACCAATTTAACTTTGTCGGGACATTTCATATTGGGGGGCAGGGTGAGGGGAGTAAATAAATATTTCTTTTGCAGGTTGATTTTTTTTTTTTTAAAGTGGACATTTGAAAATGAAGGGAGGTCCGAAATGTTAGAATAAGACCTGGGGAGATGGATTAGTGAACAGTATACAGGTGAGACAGTCAAAAACATGCATGATAAATAAATGCATCACATGGCTATGCAATTCGTCACATGGTTCCACAATTTTAATCAGCGTGGATAAAAATCAATGGTTTAAAAAAACAAATTAAAAATCAATTTTTTTATTTGAATCAGATTTTTTTTGATAAAATGCTTTTTGAGGAAAAAAGCAAAAGAAAGATATATTATAGCTCAAAGATCTCATAATAGAATAGGGATTATAAATTCTAATTCTATAGTATGAGAATATATTCATGTAATGTTTAAGAAACGTTTTGTAAATGAGTTCCAATAGTTCATGGATTAGGCACCCAATCTTATGCGGCTCCAGGTTTTAGATGCAGTTGTGATAAAAAATTTAATAGCTGAAATAGGTAGATCTTCCCATGTTACAATTTCATCTTTAAAGTAGTACTGAGTGTCAGTGAATGCAATGAGTAATACTAAATGAGCAGTATGGTAATAATTAAATAACTGCATTGACTTATTTTGTTTAGGAGAATCCATCCTAAACATACAGTATTCTGAAGACTATCCACCTTCAAGATCACCAAAATTTTCCATAGTTTCAGAGTTATCTGCCAATGATAGTGTTTCAGTCACATCATGTCTGTCACACAACCACAGTATATCACCTGTAGCAAAAAGGAAAAAACCTCCATCATCCAGAAACAACCATAGATAAGTTTGTGATAAAGTGTATGAAAAGAGAAATTGAGCAGTGTGCAAAAGGTCTAGAGGGTGAAATTGTTAACCTGAGTCTTGATGGGTGGAGCAATGTCCACAATGATCCTGTTATATGTGCTTGTGTGACAACAGAAGAAGGGAATGTCTTCCTTACAGAAACAATTGATACATCAGGAAATGCACACACAGTAGAATACTTACAAGCAGCAGCAGTAAAAGCTATAACAAACTGTGACCAAAAAAAAAAAAAAATCAAATGTCTAGTACACAGCTTGGATACATTTGCAGAATTGTCTGTGACCGAGATGAGAAGAAATTATTTAGAAGAGAGTCCCAAGCTAATAACATACGGTTGCAGTGCTAATTTGGTGCACCTCCTAGCCAAAGACGTCAGTGTTCCAGAAATAAAGGCTAATGTTGTTGAAATTGCAAAATACTTCCGTAACAACTACTTTGCAGCAGCTGCTCTGAAAAAAGTGGGAGGAACCAAGCTAACTCTCCCACAATATGTGCAATAGAACTCAGTAGTGGACTGTTTTGAGCACTATATCAAGAACTGACCTAATCTGATGACAGTTTGTGAACAAGCCTATTTCTGTAGCCTTGAACAAAATGCAGAGAAATAGCTGTTTTATTGCTGATGCTGTTGAAATTTGGAAGGAACTGAGTAAGATCTTAAAAAGAGACAGTTAATTTACAAGCATTAGAAAAACAAATGGGACAAGCACAATCTCCAGCTCATTTTCTTGCTAATATTCTCAATACTAGGTACCAGGGTCAAGAGGAGTTGACTATGACATGGACATCCAGCAATCATCCCTCCATAATACCAACTATAAATAAGCTTCAGAGCTAAGGGTGAACCAGTCAAGAAATAGAGGTTTGCTTATGTTTTAAAGAAAGTCACACCAGCGAACCGGTAGAAGTCACAAGCACTTGGATTCAGAGACTTTTGAAGTGATAATCTCACTTTTAACAGCAGTAGCTTCTTCTGCCGGTGTAGAAAGAATATTTTTTTCCTGCGGACTAATTCATTCCAAATTGAGAAATCGTTTGGGACCTGAAAAAGCAGAAAAGCTTGTTTTTCCTTTTCCAGATTATGAACAAACAGGAAAATGAAGGTGAAGACGACTGAGTTAGCTGCAGAAGCCAATATTTTAAGTTTCTCATATTGACCTGGCTGACAGTCTATTTAATTTTTTTGTTTTGTTTTAATATTTCATTTAACTATTTTAGTTAAACAATTTTAACAAAAACAAACCTGATTTTAAAAAACTTGAATGTTTAACTGAATTCAAAAATTCATATGCTTATTTTGTTAAAATATTATGTTTGCTGTTGAAGAAAAAATCCCGAATACATAACATTGTTTTAGTTAAATAAAACAATTTAAATGTATGTCTCGTGATGTTCTCCTCCTACTACAGCATGGCAAGAAAATCCTCCAAATATTAATCATTAACCTGTTGAAATGGAGATAGTTCACCTCTCAATGACTTCATAAATATCTGCTTCAATTACCTTTGGTAAATGAAATAACCAAATAATAATTCATTTTCTGGTATAGCTGAAAAACCAATCTGAAAAGTTTTCAAAATAAATCATTTTAAAAATGTATAGTGTGTACCTTCTAAAAATGAAACCTACATTTATCTTTGAGTTGTGAAGAATATATATTAAGGTTATAACAACCAACAAGAATTCACTTTTATGTAGAAATCCATGATTAAATTGAGTCTTCCTGACTAGTGATTTAAATCAATTTGATTTAAATCAAATCCACCCTGATTTTAATTACACACACACACACACACCCCTCTCTCTACTGGCAACTAAGGGTGCAGCAGGACATATGCCACCAACCCAAATCCTTGAAAGCATGGTATGATGAATTGGGGTTATGACTGTACAATTTTTAATTCTGACAGATGTTGTGAAGTTGCATTATAAAAACTGCTGCATTGTCTGTGCCTAAACATTTGCGTGTCCACCAATGCTGACAGGCCCTGTAGCACGTATACACTAGATCAGGGGTCAGCAACATAGGCATGCGCAGCACATTTCATTAGGGTGTGCACCCAGGGAATTTTATTTATTTTTTTAAAGGCGAACATCATAAAGGTTGGGGTGCGGGAGGGAGTGCAGGGGTTGGGTGGGTGCGGTGTGCAGGAAGGGGCTCAGGTCAAGGGATTGGGACAGAGGAGTGGTGCAGGGTGCAGCAGGGGGCTCAGGGCAGGGAGTTGGGTTGCAGGAGGGGTGCAGGGTGCAGCAGGGGACTCAGGGCAGGGGGTTGGGGTGTGAGGTGCAGGCAGGGAGTTTGGGTGTAGGAGAGGCAGGTAGGTGGCTCAGGGTAGGGGTTGGGGTGCAGGAAGGTGCAGGGTGTGGCAGGGGGCTCAGGACAGGGGGTTGGGGTGCGAGGTGCAGGCAGGGGGCTCAGGGCAGGGAGTTGGGGGGCAGGGTGCAGGAGGGATATGGGGTGCAGGCAGGGGGCTCAGAGCAGGAAGTTGGGGGGCGAGGTGCAGGCAGGGGGCTCAGGGCAGGGAGTTGGGGGACAGGGGGCAGGAGGGGTATGGGGTGCAGGCAGGGGGCTCAGAGCAGGAAGTTGGGGGGCGGGGTGCAGGAAAGGTTTGGGCTCTGGCCCCACGCCCTACCACTCACCACGTCCCTGCACGGCCCCTGGTGGGGGGTGGGCACAGGGCTCCTTGTGCTGCCCTTGCCACACCTCCAGGTACCTCCCCTGAAGCTTCCATTAGCCACGGTTCCCCATTCTCAGCCAATGGGAACTGCGGGGGGTGGTGCCTGGAGCAACGCATGGAGCCCTCTGCTCCCCTGGGGCCCCAGGGATGGGGTGCCGTGCCGGCCGCTTCTGAGAGGCATGGGGCCTGCGGCACCATGGGGGGAAAATCCCATGGGCATTAGGGTGTGCCTGGGCACACCCGGCACACCCCATGCGTACGCATATGGTCAGCAACCTCTGTCACGCGGCTCGCCAGGGTAAGCACCCTGGTGGGCTGGGCCAGTTTGTTTACCTGCCACATCTGCAGGTTCAGCCGATCACGGCTCTCACTGGCCACAGTTCGCCGCTCCTGGCCAATGGGGGCTGCAGGAAGGGCAGCCAGCACATCCCTCGACCCGCGCCGCTTCCTGCAGCCCCCACTGGCCTGGAGCAGTGAACTGCAGCCAGTGGGAGCTGCAATCAGTCGAACCTGCGGACGCAGCAGGTAAACAAATTGGCCCCGGCCCGTCAGGCTGCTTACCCTGGCGAGCCACGTGCCAGAGGTTGCCGACCCCTGCACTAGATAGACACAATGAGAAGGTGCTTAGGAGTTAGCAATCCTATTTAGGTACAAACATCTGGAACACTGGGTAAACTTCCCCCTTAGAAAACCAGTTTAGCTGACTCCTGATGGCAGAGAAGATAGAAGCAATGAAAACGTACCAGGAGTAGAACAATAGAGGCCAGGTGATCAATAGGAGTTTAAATAAAGAACGACACAGGAACAGAGGGTACCAAACAAGACGACGATGCATGAGGCAAAAGAGAGCATGGTCACAGAAGCTGGGTAAGGGGCTCCAGGGGGGAGAAGTCATCCAGCATGTAGCAGCCCTATGAAGCAGAAGAGCCTGTCAACTTTCCTGAGCCCAGCTGTCCCAAGGACTCTGGACAACCCAAGGGACTCATATCCCAGGCCCAAGGAATGCCATGGAGTGGTGGGGAAACTAAGGCGCGGACATATGTTTAGCATTTGTTAATTAGTATGAGCTGTACTCTGTGTTTTCATTGATTAAATATAAAGAGCATAAAAGTGTTAGTCTGTGAAGTGTGCATGTGTATATGTTAACACAGCAGTTATGAAGCAGTCGAGAGAGGTAACCAGTAAACCATCAGCTTCACATCTTTGGGACAGAGTTCCAGGCACGGTGACCAAGCCATCCTGTATGTCAGGGAGACTCCTATTTACAATCCAACTCAATTTAATACTATTATCTCCCGCACTAAAGTAATACAAAAGCATCCATTTATGCCAGATTAAAAAAATTCAGCTATGTTACCCAGAAGCATGTGTGTCAGCCACATGTGCAATCAGCATCGGGGACAATGCCCACAAGGTAGTTAGCCAGCACATCTTGGAGGGACTATTCAGATTAAGTGACTCATCAAGACACACTTAACTGATAAAGGACCATGGGAGACGCCCATCTACACTGAATGGGCTTTACTTGCCGTGACTAAGCAAAATTATGCATGGACATCTGACTTGCCCATGTGATTCCAAACCCCATCTTGTCACCTGTGATTTTCTACTAGCTGTGCTAAGGGCTTTGTTTGAAACAATGAGTTTCCCTCCAAATGGCAGAAGCTATAAAAGGCCATGGAAACACCTCCATTTTGCCTCTTTCCTGCTCAAACCTCTGGATTATGAATTTATACTAATGGGGGCATTCTAACCAATGGAGTGAATACTTTCCAATGTTTTGAAAGCAACCAGAGACTTAACAAGCCAGCTGTTTATTCCATCACTGCTACCCGGGAGGCTCTATATATTTTGCAGCCCCAGGCACAGCAGTCAGGCGGCTTTCGGCAGCATGCCTGTGCGAGATCCGCTGGTAATGCAGATTCGGCGGCATGCCTGCGGGAGGTCCGACAGTCCCATGTCTTCGGCGTACCCGCTGCCGAATTGCCACCAAAGCCGCGGGACCGACGGACCTCCTGCAGGCATGCCACCGAAGGCAGCCTGACTGCCACCCTCACGGCAACCAGCAGGCCACCCCCCACAGCTTGCTGCCCCAAGCACGCGCTTGGTGCGCTGGTGCCTAGAGCCCCCCCTGACTGCTACAAGCCTGAACCAGGAACTTTGCCATTACTGTATGTATTTGATTCCTTTAACCAACTTTAACTCTCACCTTTCTTTCTTTTTATGAATAAACCTTTAGATTTTAGATGCCAAAAGGATTGGCAATAGCGTGATTATTGGGTAAGATCTCAGTTATATATTGACCTGGGTGTGTGGCTGGTCCTTTGGGATAAGAAGAACCGTTTATTTGATGAGACTGGGTGTAAAGAACCACACATCTTTAAATCCAGTGTTTTGGGGGTGATACAAGGACTGGAATATCTAAGGAAACTGCTTACCTGACTTCTTGTTAGCCAGTCTGGTGAGACAGAAGTATACTGTTGTTGCTGGTTTGGTATATCTTATGGAAGAATAACCACCAGTTTGGGGTGTGTCTGCCCTATTTCTCAGCAGTTTGTCCTGAATCTGGTATTCTCAGTTTTGACCCACAAAAGGCACGGTTATACCATGTGCACCACAATGCAATGCCACTCACTCTAATTTGGAGGGGTAGGTATAGGAGCAAAGAGTGCTACCTTCACTGTACATCAGCAAGATCATAAATAAGGTAACACACGTTTCTATGTGATCATTTAGCAGAGTAATACAAGGGAACTCATATTGTGTTTATTCAGATAGGCTTTATTAGCAAATTAAGTACCACCACAAATCTCCCGGAAATTAATTTGAAAATGTTAGTCAGTATGGTTCTGGGAGATGGGCGAGTTTAAGTATCGACTCCAAGCAGTCTGAAGGTCAAGGAGATTAGGTGGCTGGACAGAGGGTTCCAATGCAGAGAGGGATAAAAGGTTTGTGTTTGAGTGTGCGCCTAGGAACCCCAAGATTAGGTTTCAGAGTGGTAGCCGTGTTAGTCTGTATCAGCAAAAACAACAAGGCGTCCTTCTGGCACCTTAGAGACTAACCAATGTATTTGGGCATAAGCTTTCTGGGCTGTTCCTGGACTCTGTTAAGGCTCCAGGAGCTTGAAACACCTGAATTCAGAGCAGCAGAGGCTTGGCTTTCCCTCACCGCAGTCCTAGTAGGTAGCCAGTAGGGACCACTCACCAGAATCTGTGACACACGGAAACAAGTTAACGGACAAGCCTCCAGCATTCCTGGCCACCTTCACAGATCTACAGCACTGTACATAACATACTCCAAAAAAGCAAATCATTTCCATCTCCAACACATTCCAAAATGCAATATGTACCCCAGTTTTATCCAGTTAACTATGTCATACAAAACCTTGCTAGAAACGTCATACTCTCATAAACAGACACATCTGACTATTAAATAGTCCATTAATTTGGGAAATTAGTCTGTTTTAATATTGCTGAGACCACCATTAAGGCTTTGCATAGCACCAACTTGCATTTCTGCTATTCTTAATTAAATAATGTATTTCTGGAATATCAAGGTCCATAAACTTTTAAGAAGGCCCAAGATTGCACCAGGATCCACTAGAACAAGTCCTTGACACCGATTTATAGTACCACTGAAGCCAATGTGAGTCTGTGGGGATCTGCACAACTAGCTCAGGCCCATACACTACAAATTAACACATGGAATCTTCACCTCTGTCTGGTCCACGTTCAAGAGATAAGACAACTCATTAATTGCAATGTATAAATGCTGTGAATCAATTAAGATTTTGTAAAGGATAGGGAGTTAGTGCTTTAACTAAAGGCTCCAATCCTTAGGTACGTGCTTAAAGGTTTTCAGGATCACAGTCTAATGGCTCAATTTTGTGTACATTATTCAGGCATTCCACATTGCATGAGGTCACAGTTCTGGACCATGTGGCAAGACAATTTATTCCTTAGGTTGTCCTGACACAAATTCAGTAAAGAAAAGGAAGAAAATACACTTTTTATTAAAATAAGGCTTGGAAAGTTTCAATTCTTATCATAAGATGGAGCCTTCTCTCCTAAAGCACAGCTGTCTAGCATTTTGTCCCTCTTTTTGCACCCACACAGTAAGTTGATAAATTGGGAATTACTTTTATCACAAAACTTTGTACCTTTGCACAAGCACGAATGGCAGAGAGCTAAAAAACAACCTGCTGCTATATTTTAAATGCTAATTAAAAATATACCCTGTGTAGTTCAGCTATATAAATAACCTGTAGCAAATAAAACTAATTTGGCCCCTTGTTATATCTGCAAATTGCCCACAAGCATTTTACAATTCTCAAATTAACTAATTTGAAATTATAAGAATTTACAGTTGTTGCTCTAGATCTACATCGGCTATATGAAGAAGATTATAAGAATGATCTCTCAACCAGCACTTTTCCCCATATAGATCCCAGAGTGCTTTATAAATAACTAGATCTGTAGACTTCAAGCAGTTCATTGCAGGTATTTGCAATATAAAAAGCTGTAGCTATGTTGTTTAGTTTGGACACAAATCATATAATATTATTTCTACTTCCTGGATGTAAAATGATTAACACTTAGAATCAGGTTTCTGGTGATCAGACTTGAATTTGAGCTCAAATTTCACTTTCCCTGTATATTCTCTAATATTACTTTAAAATGTAATGTTTCTATGAATTATTTTACTAAACTTGTCCAACAGAATAGTCAAAGAAAGCAAACTCAAAAAGTATGTAATCACAGCAGAAGAAAATGCAGTTTTTTTTATTTGAGCAAATATTCACTGAATTTTTTGAAGGGTTTATCTGCTCCTACTGCCTAGCAACTAACAAAAGGTGGAAGATGATGCAAGGCCTTAAATGACTAGGGCTACTAATCATTTTGGGAACTGCTTGTAAAATTCTCTACAAGCAGTTCCCTCTTTAAATGTGTTTTCTGGCTAACTGACCAGCTGCCAGCCAGAGAAGCGCCAACTCTCCACACTGGACATCCAGGAGATTCCTAAAGCAGTCGCAGCTTTAGGCCAGTGTTCTATAGCCCAACCAGCCTAGCAGACCAGAGTTCCATCTCATTTTTCTTGTCTTATGGTCTCATCTGACTCCAGTAACAGTGGGCCATGGGAGAGACTAAGCCCTCTAACTTGACCTCCCTTGAAAAGTTGTACTTCAGCTCTACCACTGGGCTTCTTTGGCCCTGTGGGTTATGAAAGGCCTCAAATACAGGGTTGACACGGCCTGCAGGATGCAGCTGGATGATTGAATATTGTTATATGGAGGTAGGAAAAAGGAAGCTGAATGGGACCAGTCCTTTGTTATTGCACATAATTCCCTGTCAATCTAGAGCCAGCTCTGTTCCTAACCATGTTATCGAGTCCCTCTTCCACAACTAGCAGTAACAAGACGGCTATAGTAGAGTACCAACGTTGAACAGAATCACGGTTTCATTCTCTGTGGTCATAAGAGGAGAGGGGCATTTTTCAGGAGGTGAAAGTGTTGATATATATATGTCCCCCCCACGAACTGCCACTGTTACGAGGGTTCAGAAGCTAACTTCTAATGGTACAGAGCCCTAATACTGTTTTGGTGAAGAACAGCTGTCCCAATTTATGTCTTCTATAATCAAAGAGTATAGAATCTCTCTCTCACTCACACTCACGTTGAACAACCCCTCATAGGTCAACACAACAGTAACAGTATTTCCACCAAAGAATTTTGATCAATATTAAACTTCCTGAAAGAATTTTGCTACAACTGAAATTACATTTATCATAATCCATAGTTGATGTGAGGACTGTTCTGTAATAATTTATGAAATGTGTGACCTAGTTATCAGACTATTTACCGTATCCATATATTGAGTTAATTCAATAGCAAGACTGTCGGGAAATAGAGGCAGAAAGAAGGACAAGAGTCCAGATAATGTTGCTCCCCCAAACTCCTTCTGAGATGCTCAAACTGGTTTAACCAGAGACTCAGAAAACAAAGGGATACAACAGGACCTGGAGCTGGATTAAAAAAAAAAAGTGTCACTCTTTTGCAGCGGTGAGAGGAGAGAAAACTAAGGTGACCCAAGACTCCAAAGGTTGGGGTGTCTGGGAAGTTAAACATGCCTAGAGCAAAAACCTCTGCTAAGGGAGGACAGGCCTTTAAGTAAGATACACATGCTTGTAAACCTTTTGTTTTAAAAACCTTTTCTCTTATGCTTTGTTGTAAGAATGCGGTTTTGGGTCACTACATTCCCCACTGCTCACAAGCCCCCAAAGAAAAGGATACTGTAGCCTCTGACCAGGTCTAAGAGTGGGGGAATTGTGGGATTTCCCCTATGAGGGGGAAGGGATATGCACGCATAGACCAGAGAAGGGGCCGTAGGTGCAGCTAATCCCGTAACTATGACAGACAGCTTGCCATTTCAAAATATTTTAATAGCTGCTGACTTACTTTACCTTACCTAGAGGCTAGACAAACATTTTTCTATGCTGATGTCAAAAGTATCATCAATAGGCTTCAAGCACTTTGCATTAAATCCTTTAAATTGCTCTGCTGCAAATGAGGTTATATGTGGCTTGAAGCTGTCACTTAAAAAAAAAAAAATTCCTTTTCAGGTCCAGTGGAAATATATGACAACTTGTTGTGCAAGGGTAAAATCACTTATGGCCTGGAGAAGGATCTTCTTGTGTCTGAATAAAGCTGACATTTGCTTTCTATATTTACACATCTTACAAACAAAAGATAACTAATTATGGGGCAACGATTCCTTCACAGTTTAGGAGACTTCATAAACCAGAGAACACAAGCTTAAGTGGTTTATGATGCTGCCAAAATCTTAAAACTCCATAATTCAAAAAAAATTCCCTTTTTATTTTAAATTATATAAAGATCACTCCTATGCTCATAGGACTGCTATACTCTCACTCTTTGTCAAAGTGGCTGTCACATTCAGAAACTTCCTGTTCTCCAATGAAGTAGTTTCAACTTACTGCTTTCTAGCTGAAATTCTTATTGCTGTGGTGATTGCTTAAAGCTTGTAATTGATGGGTATGCCATATTTGTCAATAAAAGCAATAGGCTATGGGGTGTTTAGAAACAGATTGCAAGTTTATATACACAGATTGGGAGAAACATATTCTTGAATGTCTAATATTTACCTGTAGCTTGCTAGAATCATTTCCTGATGAAACAAGTGGACTAATTTCCACAGAGACAAATCGTATTACATCTAGTGTAGCTGCAGTACTATTGCCTGGAAAATAAAGCACTGATCCTTTCTCAAGCTTAGAGAAGGAAAGCAATAAGCTGGAGATGAGAGTCCCAGATCGCAGAGACATATTCTAGCTCTGTTTGAGCTAGTGCACTAAAAAAAGAGTACAGTCACAGTAGCATGAGATGCTAGCCGTCCTGAGTCTTAGCATCTTGGATGGGTATGTACTTGGGGACGCTACTGACGTTGCCACAGCTACATTCTATTTTTAGCATGCTAGCGCAAACAGCACTAGAGTGTGTACATCTCCTTGAACTGTGAATCACCTCTGCAGCTTGAAACGTAGACATTACCTTTATTACAGGTACACTGAGGGTAACATCTATATAAACAATATTTTACATTTAGTACAACTGCAGCTAATTCTTCTGAAAATTATTCCCTTAGAAGGGACACACAATTGCATATTTTTGAACACTCTTGAAATTGCAATCATATCTTTAATTTATTATTTAAAGGGTTTTTTGTTTTGTTTGTTTGTTTTTTTGCCACTCAGACTTCAGGAGAGATGGGACCATCATGATCATCTAGTCTGCAAACTGCAGGTCACAGAACCTCACCCACCCACTCCTCTAATAGACCCCTAACCTCTGCCTGAGTTAACAAGTCCTCAAATCATGATTTATAAATACTTCAGGTTACAGAGAATACACCATTTACACTAGTTTAAGCCTGCAAGTGACCAATCTGACCCGGGGGCAAATTCCTTCCCAACCCCAAATATGGGTATCAGTTAGACCCTGAGCATTTTGGCAAGACCCACCAGCCAGACACCTGGGAAAGAATTCTCTGTAATAATTCAGATCCTCCCCATCTAGTGTCCCATCACTGGCCACTGGGGACATTTGCTACTAGCAGTGGCAGATCGGCTACATGCCATTGTAGGTAGTCTCATCAAACCATCCCCTCCGTAAACATATCAAGCTCAGTCTTGAAGCCAGTTAGGTTTTTTGCCCCACTGCTCCCATTGGAAGGCTGTCCCAGAACTTCACTCCTCTGATGGTTAGAAACCTTCACCTAATTTCAAGCCTAAACTTGTTGATGGCTGGTTTATATCCATTTGTTCTCGTGTCCACATTTGCACTTTACTTAAATAACTCCTCTCCCTCCCATGTATTTATCCCTCTGATGTATTGATAGAGAGCAATCATATCTCCCCTCAGCCTTCTTTTGGTTAGGTTAAACAAGCCATGCTCTTTGAATTTCCTCTCATAAGGTAGGTTTTCCATTCCTCTAATCATCCTAGTAGCCCTTCTCTGGATCTGTTCCAGTTTGAATTAATCTTTCTTAAACATGGCAGATCAGAACTGCACCCAGTGTTCCAGAGGAGGTCTCACCAGTGCCTTGTATAATGGTACTAACACTTCCCTATCTCTACTGGAAATACCTTGCCGGATGCATCCTAGGACTGCATTAGCCTTTTTCACGGCCACATCACATTGACAGCTCATGGTCATCCTGTGATCAATCAATACACCCAGGTCTCCTCCTCCGTCCCCTCTAACTGATAATTCCCCATCTTATAGCAATAATTCTTTTTGTTAGTCCCTAAGTGTACGACTTTGCACTCTACACTATTAAATTTCATCCCATTTCTATTACTCCAGTTTACAAAGTAGTCCTTCCTGTATGGTATTCAGTTCTCCTCCATTTTGGCAAAAATCTCCCAATTCTGTGACTTCTGCAAATTTTATCAGTACACTTCCACTCGTGTTCATATTTGTAAGGGTGTCTTCAGCAACAGATGTGAGGAAGGCTGGTTTGGTGGTTAAGGAACTGTGTTTAATCCCCAGCTCTGCCACAAACTTCCTTTGTAACTCTTGGCAAGTTACTTAATCTTTGTGCCTCAACTTCCTATCTGTGAAATGGGGATCATGTGGGGCTTCTTTTCTCCCACTTTTAGTCAGTCTTGTCTAACTAGTTTGTAAAGAACTGCTTCTTACTCTGTATAGAGTGCCTGGGGATCTGCAGACACTACTGGAATTCCTCACTGTGCATTGAAGGAACCAGTGAAGCCGACTATACACAAAGCTCTGCTAAATGCACAAAAGTGAACTAAAAAAAATTCCACTAATTTATTTTGGTTATAGCCATCTTGAGTTACTTCTAATTATAAGAGGTATATAATTTTCAGCCAAATATGATTTTCAACTTATTGGGTCTTCAGCTGTCTCAGTTAGTGAACATATATATATATTTTAGCATCATACCTTTGAATGTGCACAATAAAATGATTGTATAAATATATCTAGCCTTTCACTGGAATTTTTAGCCTAAGAATTTTGAAGTACCAGTAATTTACAAGCACATTTGTAAGATTGCACCCCCTCCCCCCTTTTACCCTCAGCAGCCCCTTCCTGCAGCTCCCAGCTGTTAGCTCTGCAGGGAGAGGCAAAGGCAAACAGCTAGGAGCTGCAGGGAGGGGCCGCAGCTTTAGCTCAGCAGGGAGAGGCAGCGGCAAAAACAGAGGCTCTCCCTGAAGCTCCCAGCTGTTTGCTGCTGCCACTCCCCAGAACTGCACATCTCACAGCTTGCAGACTCCAGCAGCTGCAGTGCAGGGAGGAGGCCCAGCAACACCATGTGACAAAGCGGGGCCAGCAAACCCTGGCAAAAATTGTGGGGGGACCCCGCATGCCCCCCTCACACAGCACCTCTGGCTTCTGCCCAGCGGGGAGGAGGGTCTTGGGGCTTCAGTCCCATGGGGCACGTCTGCCAGGGCTTCAACAGGAACAGGGCTGAAGCCCCGAGCCCTGGCTCTTGAACTTCTGAAGATTGTTGTTTGCAGCTCTGTCAGTAATATTGGCCACCCCGATATATAACTTCATAACACTGAAGGAAGGACAGGATTTATTTAGAACATTCCGGGGGAAAGGAGGTAATTAGGAATAATGGAATTAAATTAATTTAAAAGAAATCCTGACCATGAAAAATAGCTGTGGAATAGTCTCCAAAGGGAAGCAGTGGAAGCCTCATTGCCTGTGATGTCAAACTAGACTGGACAAGAAATGTGAAAATAAAACGTATGGCAAGGAACAACTTTTGGATTTGCAGGGTGATAGAGTGGATGACCTAAGAGGTCTTTTCCAGCTCTAATTTCTATGAAAACAGAGGACAGCTCCACTCTCCCTTACTATAAAGGTTCACGGACCAGGCAAAGAAGAGCTAAGGCACAGATGCATGGGACTCCTGATGCATTCACTTGAAAAGAGCAAGTGAACAGAGGATTCTATATTTAGAACTTTATAATCACAATCATGTGGTAATATAATGGCCTGGACTTTCTAATCAGGTATTTGAAGTCTCACTACTGGCTATCCACATTGTCGTCATCTCAAGCCAGCTTCTACTGGACAATATGAAAACCACTTCTACAAATGGCACTTATATCGACTATATTAGCACAAATCAGAAATCCTGATGGTGACACTAAAACATCCGCCTCCTCTTAAGCCAATCTCCTGAGGGACACGCGGAGGTCCAACCTACACCTTCTCGAACTAACAACAGATCTGCCCCGCCGCATCTATGAAAGCATGAGTTTTCCTTAATTCAGCATGATAAGAGCCCCCCTCCCAAGGCATATTTGAAGCCTCAGTCCATGTAATAACAGGCCATTAGTGAAATAGGGGGGAGGGGACTTATTACACAGAATTTCATACAGTTAATTTTTAAACGGTTCTCAATATGTAGAACAGTGAAAAAGCAAAGCATAAACTTCAAACAATTGTCTAAAATGTTAGTTATACCTTAACAACCTCAGACAAAAAACTTTCAGAGTAAATATACTCTCATATTCCAAAGATTCAGTGTTGTCATGACAGCACTTTTTAACTTTTATTTAAAAGGACAGAGTCTAGACTAAAAGACACAGAATCAGCAACTCCAAAATCAAATGCAATGAAGTCAGACAATTCAAATGCCTGCAAGAAAATATGCAATAAAGAAAAAAAAGACACTGAAATACAGAAAATGTGCACCCGCAAAACACAGTCAATAGATGGAATACTCAAAGACAACGACAAATAAATGTTACTTCTTCACAATATGTTTTTAAAAACCTGACAGCCAGGCTGATAACTAAGAGCTATATTGTATAGTATAATAAAACAATGCACTTGCCCCAAAATGTATAGGAATAATGCCCCCAGTCTTTATGGGCCAAGCTTCCTGGCTCAGCTACAGTTCAGATGATGCACCAAATTATCCCCTCTAGCTGAACCACAGGAGTACACCAGGGAACTCTCTGGCTGTGGTAAACCATGAGAGATGTAGTCCAGCCAGGGAGCCCCACCCATATAGAAGGGAATGGGACCACAAGGTATCTGTATTACAAATGACATTTCCAAACTGAAATTATTCAGTACCCAATTGAAAAACTCCAGCATGTTTGGTTTTGGGTGCTCAGTTCTTCAACAAAAAGTCAAGATGTTCCATGGAAAGCAGATGCTTTTTGTGAAAGATTTCATTTAGCTGAAAACCCAATGTTCTACTGAAAAAACAGTATTGAGGAACTTTTTCAACCAGCCCTATCAATGACCAGCAACAATGACACCTGTAGATTTTCAATAATTATTAAGCATTACTTGTCATAGGTGCCATAGGACAACAAAAAAAAAAACCCAGAGGCAAACACTTCTAAGCACAATAGATTTTCCAGTTGACTGAGTCACTGGGGAACTCTTCCTCATAACAACCATAGTCAAGCACTGACTACAGATGAGAAGTCTCCCTGTAGTCTTGTTAAAGCATTCCAGTTCTCTACAGGGGATTTACTCTGTAATGTTAATACAAGTGTAATGTTATAAATTGTTGAGAATTAAAGAACCATTTTGTCCTTGAGATTAGGTCAGTCTCTGTAAATGATACGTAGTTTATCTCAATAAATGTAAGAATGAGTCTTATCAAAGTGGAACATGACCCAGTGCTTTAATAAGATTTTATTTGGATTGTGCTGATGAATATTTTACAGGAACAGTGAGATACATATATCACATCGGTATAAAAGACTTTGCAGAAAGCGACACAGCCCCATCCTTTTGAGAATACATATATTTCTAAGTAATTAGTAAAGATGTGTTCTTGCATTATACATCTACATCATAATTTTCATAAGAAAATTGAAACTAATTAATTAAATGTATCCAACTAAAAACTAAACCATGCAAACTAAAAAAAGGCCCTGGGCACTGTAACAACAAACAACTCCAACGAGAAACTGCAGAATTGGAATTAATTTGCAAACTGGACACCATTAAATTAGGCTTGAATAAAGACAGAGTGGATGAGTCATTACACAAACTAAAACCTATTTCCCGGTGTTAATTTCCCCCTACTGTTACTCACACCATCTTGTCAACTGTTTGAAATGGGCCATCCTGATTATCACTACAAAAGTTTATTTTCCCCTCCTGCTGATACTAGCCCACCTTAATCAATTAGTCTCATTAGAGTTGGTATGGCAACACACATTTTTTCATGTTCTCTGTGTTTTTTTAAATATATAATCTTCCTACTGTATTTTCCACTGCATGCATCTGATGAAGTGGGCTTTAGCCCACGAAAGCTTATGCTCAAATAAATGTGTTAGTCTCTAAGGTGCCACAAGTACTCCTGTTCTTTATGTCTGTCTCTGTATCTCCACTTGATGTTCTTACATGATATTACCCTATATGGATATAGTTAGGTTTTAAAACTTGGACTTCCATAAAATAACACTCATATTTGCTTTATTTCTGTCAGATGAGAAAACACCAGAAGAATAGTTCTAAAAGAACAACAACAAAAAGATTCCCAAGTACAAGTAAAATATTCTACTACAGAATAGTTATTCTGAGTGTTCTGTCTAGTATAAAGGCAGAAAAATCGGTCAAAGCTGTTTAAAAAATTTGAATTGATTTTTAGTGAACATTTTTTGTGAAAATCTATTAGTTATTTCTTGGGTAAAAAACTGAAACTTTGCTGCTAGGGGCTGGTTGCCAAACTTCAAAGAGTAGTGTTCAGGGCAGAATGCCCTCAGTGGGGCATAGAACAACTAACTAGAGGTTTGGGATAGAATGCTTCAGGGCACATAGGCAAAACAAAGCTAAGTCACAGGGATAGTATCTGCAATTTATCAAGAATAAATAATAATGTCCAAGAAGTCACCCCTAGCATTTAAGGGTGGATTGAACTAACTAAACGGCACACCATTTACAAGAACAAAGAAAGGAAAATCCTCTGACATTTACATCTCTACCACTGAATCACAGTACAGAGGCAGAAAGTAAGAGAATATAGCAAACATAGACTAACACCACAAAAAAAATTCTCATTAAGGGCCCAATTCTCCTCCCTTCGAAGTCAATGGCAAAATTCCCATTCCATTGATGGTGCAGATTCAGGTCCAAAGCGCATCATTATCTTTAAGTTGGGCCCAACATGTGGAGAACTAGCCTGTTGAATCCCCAAACATCTGCATATGCCTGGGAGTATTCTTGTAAATGTTTTGTGAAAATACACATGCACGTGTACATGCACACTCCAGAACAGAAGATATTTCACAGATTTCTGCTGCTGTGGCACAAAATTCTTCTCTTTGTTCCAGGAGACTATGCTTTACTTCATTGCAGGATATATACACACCAGCACTCACACACATTAAACTCGGTGCGCTGCTCCAAACGTTAGATTTTTACAGTGGTTTCCACATGTTTCATCAGGACTGTTGTCTTAAGAGTAACTGATACTACATCATTTCTCCTGATATCTGCTTCTATGTCCTTATCTATTTATTCCCTATGAAAAACTTCCCCTTTCACATTGCAGATATAAGTTTATTTTGTAAGCAAAGCCACTGCCCCATCAACTTTAGGGAACTGACTTTTTGGTTTCAAATCTGTAATGTTTCACGAACTGCCTGTTATATCTCCCAGTTTATTCGGAAACTCAAATTCTGCTTTAATTACATCCTCCCAAAGCAGTGGAGAGAAATAGCAGGCTCCTTTTCGGTTCCTAAGGGGACATTTTTACCAGAATGGATTGTTTATCACCTCCTGTTCATTCTGAATGCCAAGAATCTTAATTAAATTTTTGGCCATTATCAGAATGAAATACTTTTTAAAACCAGTCAGATAACTCTCATTTCCTCCTTCCAGGATGAATGTGAGGATACCCAGGTTTGATTATTATTTTGGGATTATCCCCTTTTTATTCTAGGAGAAAATGAAGAACTTCTCTCTCTTAACACAAACAGAAGAAACTGGGTCAGTGGAATTTGTACTTGCACTGGCAGATAAATTCTACCTAGATAAGATTCCAAAAACTACAGAAAAGACTAGCTTCTTTCACCATTTAAGGAGAACTATTTCCCAGTATAATAATTGCTGTGTTGTTACCACCAACTATTAAGGCTGCCATGATGAGATCTTTTTCCAGTTGCTTACTTGCTCATCAAACTTGCCAATTTTCAATTTTTTGGGCTGATGTTTTCCATGCTAGTTTGTCTCAGGCTGAATTTTTTTTTTTTTTGGTTCAGCCGTTTCCAAGAATAAGGTTATAGAATGTTGGTGGTTCCCCCCTCCCCTCACCAAAGTTAAAATTCTGGTTACCTCTTCTTTGAGAAGCTCCTTTAGAAGCAGGGCCCTCGCATTTGCAAGGGTGTGGCTTTTGTGTCAGGGATATGCCTTTTGCTATCCCTGTGAAAATCTACCCCAAATTGGCCAAATTATAAGATTTTGGAAAAAAAATCTCAGTCTGCACCTGCTTAGTAGAGACTTAAAAATTAACAGCTAAATTCTACAACGATTCTATCCACACTGGGTACACTCCACACCCTCACAGCACCTACATATAATCCGACTATGCATGCACCAACACCATCTCCAGAGAGCAGCTGTGCATGCTCCATTCAAAGCTAGAGGTGTGAAGCTAGACTTCCCCTGCAATGGCTTCTCCAGGGCAGCATGTAGCCGGGCTGCAAACATTACAGCAGGGAGCCCCTCTCTCTCCTTTGATCTCAGGGACCCTCGGCTGACACCCACCCAGGCAGTGTGCAGGAAGAAGCTACTAGACTCACTGCCCATTCTGGATAGCAGTCACTGATAGACCTATTCTCCATGAATTAATCTAGGTTTTTGGTTTTTTTTTTCTTAAAACCCTGTTATAGTCTTGGCCTTCACAACATCCTCTGGCAAAGAGTTCCACAGGTTGACTGTGTTGTGTGGTTTGAGCATTGGCTTGCTAAATCCAGGGTTGAGAGTTCAATCCTTGAGGGGGCCATTTAGGGATCTGGGGCAAAAATCTGTCTGGGGATTGGTCCTGCTTTGAGCAAGGGGTTGGACTACATGACCTCCTGAGGTCCCTTCCAACCCTGACATTCTATGAAATACTTCGTTTGTTTTAAACCTGCTACCTATTAATTTCATTTGGTGACCCCTAGTTCTTGTGTTATGAGAAGCAGTAAACAGCACTTCCTTATGTACTTTCTTCACACCAGTCATGATTTTATAGGCCTCTATCATATCCCCCCCTTAGTTCCAAGCTTAGAAGTCCAAATCTAATCATCTCTCCTCATATGGAAGCTGTTCCATACCCCTAATCATTTTTGTTGTCCTTTTCTGAACTTTTTCCAACTCCAATATATCTTTTTTGAGATGTGGTGACCACATCTGCAGGCAGTATTCAAGATGTGGGTGTACCATGGATTTATATAGAGGCAATATGATTTTTTTCTGTCTTATTATCTATCCCTTTCTTAACGATGCCCAACATTCTGTTCACTTTTCTTGACTGTCACTGCACATTGAGGGGATGTTTTCAGAGAACTATCCACAATGACTCCAAGATCTCTTTCTTGAGTGGTAACAGCTAATTTAGAACCCATCATTTTATATGTATAGTTGGGATTATGTTTTCCAATGTGCATTTCTTTGCATTTATCAACATTGAATTTCATCTGCCATTTTATTGCCCAGTCACCCAGTTTTGAGAGATCCATTTGTAGCTCTTCACAGTCTGCTTAGGACTTAATTATCTTGAGTAGTGTTGTATCATCTGCAAATTTTGCCACCTCACTGCTTATCCCTTTTTCAGATCATTTATGAATATGTTGAATAGTACTGGTCCCAGTATAGACCATTGGGGGACACCACTATTTACTGATCTCTATTGTGAAAACTGACCATTTATTCCTACCTTTTGTTTCCTATCTTTTAACCAGTTATCAATCCATGAGAGGAACTTCCCTCTTATCCCACGACAGCTTACTTTGCTTAAGAGCCTTTGGTGAGGGACCTTGTCAAAGGCTTTCTAAAAATCTAAGTACACTATATCCACTGGATCTCCCTTGTCCATATGCTTGTTGACCCCCTCAAAGAATTCTAGTACATTGGTGAGGCATAATTTCCCCTTACAAAAACCATTCTGACTCTTTCCCAACAAAGTATGTTCATCTAGGTGTCTGACAATTTTGTTCTTTACTATAGTTTCAATCAGTTTGCCCGGTGCTAAAGTGAGGCTTACTGGCCTGTAGTTGCCCGGATCACCTCTGGAGCCCTTTTTAAAAATTGGTGTTACATTAACTATCCTCCAGTCATTTGGTAGAAAAGCTGATTTAAATGATAGCTTACAAACCACAGTTAGTAGTTCTGCAGTTTCACATTTGAGTTCCTTCACAACTCTTGGGTGAATACCATCTGGTCCTGGTGACTTATTACTGTTTAGTTTATCAATTTGTTTCAAAACCTCAATCTAGGACAGATCCACAGATTTCTGAGCTAAAAAGAATGGGTCAGGTTTGGGAATCTCCCTCACATCCTCAACCATGAAGACCGATGCAAAGAATTAATTTAGTTTCTGCGCAATGGCCTTATTGTCCTTGAGTGCTCCTTTATCATCTCGATCGTCCAGTGGCTGCACTGGTTGTTTAGCAGGCTTCCTGCTTCTGGTGTACTTAAAAATGTTTTTGATGGTATTTTGAGTCTTTGGCTAGCTGTTCTCCAAATTCTTTTTTGACCTTTCTAATTGTATTTTTACACTTCACTTGCCAGAGTTTATGCTCCTTTCTATTTTCCTCAATAGGATTTAACTTCCACTTTTTAAAGGATGCCTTTTTGCCTCTCACTGCTTCTTTTACGTTGTTGTTTAACCACTGTGGCACTTTTTTGGTTCTCTTACTATGTTTTTAAATTTGGGGTATACATTTAAGTTGAGCCTCTATTATGGGGTCTTTAAAAAGTTTCCATGTAGCTTGCAGGATTTCACTTTTGGCGCTGTAGCTTTTAATTTCTGTTTAACTAACCTCCTCCTTTTCGTATAGTTCCCCTTTCTGAAATTAAATGCTACAGTGTTGGGCTGCTGTGATGTTTTCCCTGCCACAGGGATGTTAAAAATGTAATAATAGATAACCTCAGCTAGAAGGGAAGAGACTGAGAAGCAGCTGTGTGAAAGCTGAATTCATTTTTATTGACACCATTCATAATATGTGCAGGTGGCCTAAGGCATAAACACAAATTTGGTTACAGTCTCACTTCCCCTCCAGGAAGTATTCCACAGGGTACCAATCACCTGTCTCACTCCCAGCAAAAGGTCTGCAGAACCAGAGACACCAAGTAAATGGGTATCTGCCAGATTCCAACTTTTCCTGTTCCTTCAGATTGATTCAGCTTGTCACCAGATCACAGGCAAAGGAGAAACAGTGGAGAGAGAAAAATATTTCAAACTACAACTCATAACATGACAAGACCAGAGACAATTTAATAGTCCCTTAAACAATCGTATATTTGTAGAAACACACCCCAGGAGTTGCTGTTCCTTTCATCCAACACTTTTGAAACACTTAAGTATACAGTAGAGCGCATTCGAGGATGAGTCTTTTCAACAGTGAAAATTTGTCTCTGAGGATCTATTCATGTGCTTTGCACTAGGGAAAATTAGTGCTTACCTCATACCTTAGTGGTTTGGGGCCCACTCAACTACCGCTCATCCACACAGATGCTGAAAGTCTGTGATCTCACATTTTCAGCACACAGGCAGAGACAGAATAATCAATCATTCTAAGCCTATGTGGAGGTGGGGGATCTGCAACAGGAGGCCGCACAGATTTCTGACTTGTGCTACAGGCAGCTGAACTGAAAGACTGGAATTGAAACTGGAGGATTCTTCAGCGTGCAACTTCCCTTTGGATTCCAATAGCATCAGGGTGTCTCCCCTGTCACAAAGGCAGATGACAGGGAAATATATAGCACCCAGGGCAGTGCATTTCCCAGTGCAGCAGCTGGGCAAGGGATCTCTCTCGCCACCAGGGAGGAGAAAAGTGACAACATATGCAAATTTCGTCTACATTTACCACCCCTGTTCCCTTGGACCTTGGTTGCTTGTTTGCAACATGTCCCTTATTTTCTTTCTAAAAGGATGATAAGTGTGCTTCATTCACTACCCCAGCTATGTGCTTCAGCTCAGATTTGGACAGATCACCTCTAGGTTTAAGAGTTAAACCAATATTTGACCTACATGGCTGCCAATGCTAGTTTCTACTCATCTTGTATCTGATAAGGGGGAGGTGTTCCAGGCATATGCATGCACAGGTAAACATCTGTATCTCAGTGGATAAGCCCAGATAGAAGTTGGGAAGGTTTTAGATTACTTGAATTCAAATAAATGCACATTGGACCACATCCACCTTGCCTTGCTCACATGATTAGTCCCAATAACTCACATGAGTTAAGCAAGCAGAATTTGACAAACTATGCATTTAAAGTAGGAATAAGTGGTCACTTTATCATGGCAAAAGGTTAACAGTGGGGTGTCACAAAGCTAAATACACCCAAAAAAAAAAAAGAAGAGGTGAGCAATGAGCTAACAAGATTTCTAGATGACACAAACTTATTTAGGATAATCAAGACTAGAGGAGACTGAAGCACTTCAAGAAGGATCTAACCAAGCTAGATGAATGGGCAACACAAAGGTTAACAAATGCAAAGTAATACATATTATAGGGAACAATTTGAGCCCTCTTACTGGGCTCTAAATTAACTGCATCAACTCATGAAGAAGAGCTGAGCATCACCCTGGACACCTTAACGAAGATCTCTGCTCAATGAGCAATAATGATTAAAAAAAATGAGTATACATAGGATGAAGAGTAATAAGAAAAATACTATAATGCCTTTATATAAAACAAAAGTATACCCTCACCTGGAATATGATGTTCAGTTCCAGTCATCCCATTTCAAAAATGACATAGCATAAATAGAAGGTGTTCAGCAACAGGCAATGAGAATGCTAAGTAGCACAGAACTTCTCATACCAAGAAAGGTTGAAAAAAGACTGGGATTTTATTGATTTTAGAGAGGAATAGAGAACTTCTGTTCACCTATCTCAATAAAACAAGGAAAAGGAGACACAGTGTAAATGAAGAGTGGCAAATTCAAAACTAATAAATGGAAATGCTTTTTCACATAATGCATACTCACTGTGGAACTCATTCTCACAAGATAGTATCAAGACCAAGAGTATCTGAATTAAATTAGACATTTATATAGATAGCAGGAATATACAGTTATAATTGTAAATATTAAAAACAGGCACTTTGGAAGCAAGGCCGTCTCCAGGGTTTTTGCCGCCCCAAGCAATAAAAAGAAGGGGGGGAAAAAAAAGCCACGATAGCAATCTGCAGCTCTACCGCTGCCGCTTCAGTCTTCGGCGGCTATTCGGCAGCCTGTCCTTCACTCTGAGAGGGAGTGAAGACCCGCCACCGAATTGCCGCTGAAGACCCGAACATGCCGCCCCTCACGGTTGGCTGTCCCAAGCAGCTGCTTGCTGGGCTGGTGCCTGGAGCCGGTCCTGTTTGGAAGGCGTATAAACCCTCAAGCTACAAGGCATGGATATCAATATCTAGCTATTGGGAAAACTACAATGTTCCTCTTCAAACAAAATTCTCTCTTCTTTTATTTAAAAAAAATACAAACAAACCATCTATTGCAACACTGTGTTTGAGATTTTAAACAAAACAAAAAAAAATAATCAGAAGATTCAGAGTTACAGAGCCAACAATAACCCTAGTACTGCACTTATATATGAAGGCATTCTGGTTAACACAACACATCTGTGCCAGGATCTTAGGTATGGTTGTGAGAGAATTATAACTTTGAAGTTATTGATTTTTGTGCATTTAAAAATAGTGATAGTATCATTTTTGGACTTAACTGGAATATTTCTATTTTTCATTGTAACTGGGATTAAAGCTTCAAATACAAAAAGTATATCCTGAGCATATTTATCCAAAGCATTTCACAATGAAACAGATATCTCAAAACACATTTGCAAAGCAGCAAGGGACATAATTAAATTGTAATTTGAAACACAGAATTCTCATTTCAGGAAATTTAACTAATTCTTGAATTTAAATATCATCATCTGCCTTTTGAAGAGTAAAAAAATCAACACTATTTTCCAAAGCACTCATGCTCTGAATTTTAATTATATTTATACAATCTATACTGTATATAAACAAGCAGCCTAAGGAATTGCTAGACCTTTAAGTTATGCATTCTCCTAATCAAAGTGACATTTTATTGGACTCTCCTCCATCTGCTTCTATCTTTGCATATCACAGTACACGTACCATTTAGTTTTGCTAATTCATGATTTAAAAAAAAAAAAAAACTTTGACACATTTTAATAAAAACAATCACATTCTAAAGAAATGTCACAAATGTGGGGATTCATTTAAATATGCATTATGGTCTTCATATACAGTAATATTCACCTTTAATAATATCTTTATAATTAACTACTTTACTTCAGTACTTATAAGCATTTTTCCACAAGTCTTCCCTACTCCTCAGGTTCAAGGTTTTTCCTATAGCTTCTTTAGCTCACCACAACCTTGAAATGCCCCATTCCCACAAAGGGGCTCAAGTATCAGGAAAATTAACATCGCCCAACAACAGAATCTATTCCTAGTGTGTTGGAGTCCAGAGATGACCTAGTTGGATGTCTCATCAGCCATGACTGTGGCAAGGTAATATAAATCTGGTCAAAATGAATCTCATTCCTCATGTTCCATTCATATATCAGCACCTCCCAGTACACATACCCAATCTGAGCTGAACAAACTTTCATAGGACAATTCTCTGAATTGTCTGGGAGTTCTCAAAACTTGCGATTAAACTAAAACACTTTCGTTTTCATGAGAAGTGGAGGCCTGCTGGTCTCCCAAATCTTTTCCTGTATCCCCCCATGTTATCCTGGAATGCTGATGCCTTGCTCTTACTTGGCAAAGACTCACTTGAGGCTATTGCACTTTTCTCCTTTTTATAGAGAATTTCAGAGAGAGAGAGAGAGAGAGAGAGAGAGAGAGAGAGAGTGTGTGTGTGTGAAAACTTTCACACAGATTCTCTTCCTGGGCTGGACACCTACATCTAGTCCTGGTGACATCAGTTCTAAAATAATTCGGAGTTCCAAAGAGATCCCCTGAGAACTTTTATTAGCAAAATTTTCAGTACTTTCAGCTGAACCATTAGAGGTTTGTTGGCGCAGGTATACGTATGAATAAATGCGTGTGCTCATAAAAGCTATATAGAGTGAGGATCCTTAATACTGTACACTGGAGTCTTCTTAGAGACAAATCCACAGTGATTAAATTTAAAAAAAAAATCAATTTAACTAGGATTTTAGATTTAAATTATATACATTTTTCTTTTTAATGAACCTGTTCAATACACTAACTACAGATAATGCTTCCTTTGCTTAATAAATCCATTTTAAATGCAAAACAAGTTTTGATTATTTTTTCCTCACATATCTAGCACATTTAAGGTAGCTGTATTTAATAAAAAATAATAAATGATAAATGTTTTGTGAATTTTAATTGAATCACAATTTCCATCCAAGCAGAGATTGACACAAAATCACAAGTAAAAAAAAAAAATCCTAGTAACATATTATTCACTTTCCAAGATGATAAAAATTATGAATTTTAGTACATGTATGTTAAGCTATTGAATTACTTAAATAAATGCATATAAATACACTGTATCATCCCAGTTGGCAAGAAGTACCAGTTTTAAGTGTACAGACTATAACTTTGTTTTAATGGTTACCAGCCAATGAGAATCCACCTTTATGAAAATAAGTAGAAATTGAAAATAAGATTAAGATAAATTATTTAACTGAAGTGCTCCTGCTTGATGATACAATTCATAATTAAAATCCACTTAGATTTAAATCTATCCCCCCTGCAAATACATACAAATATTAACTACTAAGTAGAAGACTCATCTCATTTTTTCCAATTGGTCTGGGGCACACGCACACAAACACTATTTTTTCCAAAATATTGTTACTTCTGCATCTACCTTCTCCATGACTTAATATGATTCCATCTTCAACACAGCTAATGGTGTGATGCATTTAGCAAGTCTGGTGATCATATTTATGTTTGATGGGCGAAGAGGCAAGACCAAAACATAGAGTCATTCATGTGTCTTTAGCCTAATGTATTGGATTCTACAAATCAACTTTCGACTTCACCTTGACTTTGTGTTCCTAAGGATAAATGCCAATGCTTTTCCTTGGCAGGAACACTTGTTATCCACTTTATTCGGAAAAGGAATCCATTCCTCCACTTCTACTCTACCTATACCTTCCCAGAAGCAGCGAATAGAAAACCTTACCAACGTAAGGACTTGGACACAGATTGAGAACAGTATTTTACTGATTTGAGAACAAGATAGAGTTTAGTAATGCCCAAGTTCCAATTTCAATTTGCTGACTTCCTCCATGACCTTGCATAAGTCATACAATCTGTCTCAGTTTCCCCACGAGATAATAGCTACCTGTCATTATTGTAGCAAGGATTACTTAATGTTTATAAAGCATTTCAGAAATTGAACTATGCTACATAAATATAAATTATTATTAGACTGTGCTGTTGGTATCTTGGACCAAGCAGCTTCCATTTTTAATAGTTTTTTCCCTCCTTTAAATCATTTTTATATAATTAGATTGCAGTAGCATCACAAAGTGTTATAGCACTTCCCACACAGAGGAAGTGGTGTGCCCAAAGAACAAAACATCTAAAAAGACAATAGACAAAGGGGTACAACATATAGCAAAGTAACAGTGTGAATAACTCCTAGATACCTTTTGGTTTTGAAGTTAAATGCCCTAGATTCCATTGTCCCTATTCTTCTTTCACAATTCTTCTACTCACACCAGTTCCCAGCTTCAGTCCCAATTTCTTATGCACTTTCCTCCCCAATATTTGATCCTCTCCTACCATGTAATTAAATGCTTTAACTCATAAGATGAAGTAAAAAGTGAAGTCATTTCCAGGTAAAATGTTCATGAAATGGAATCCTGATTTATGACAATAGAGATTTTGAGTCAAATCTTGGCTCCATTGATGACAATGATAAAATGCCAATTAACTTCAAAGGGGCCAAGACTTCACCCTAATTATTTAATACTAACGTCTGTCCAGTTTCTAGACTGATCAAGGGAATACATAAAAAAAAAATACAATAGAATCTTAAGCCTGGTCTACACTAGGCGTTTAAACCGGTTTTAGGAGCGTAAAACCGATTTAATGCCACAACCGTCCACACTAGGAGGCACCTTATATCGATTTTAATGGCTCTTTAAACCGGTTTCTGTACTCCTCCCTAACGAGAGGAGTAGCGCTAGTATCGGTATTAACATATCGGATTAGGGTTAGTGTGGACGCTGATCGACGGTATTGGCCTCCGGGCGGTATCCCACAGTGCACCAGTGACCGCTCTGGACAGCATTCTGAACTCGGATGCACTGGCCAGGTAGACAGGAAAAGCCCCACGAACTTTTGAAATTCATTTCCTGCTTCCCCAGCGTGGAGATCTCATCAGCACAGGTGACCACGCACAGCTCATCAGCACAGTTAACAATGCAGTCTCCTGAGAATCGTAAAAGAGCCCCAGCATGGACTGCACGGGAGGTACTGGATCTGATCGCTATCTGGGGAGAGGATTCAGTGCTAACAGAACTGCGTTCCAAAAGACGAAATGAAAAAGTATTTGAAAGAATTTCTAAGGCTATGACGGATAAAGGCCACAGCAGGGACTCAGTGCAGTGCAGAGTGAAAGTTAAGGAGCTCAGACAAGCCTACCAGAAAACCAAAGAAGCAAATGGAAGGTCCGGTGCAGGTCGAAAAACATGCCGCTTCTATGCTGAGCTGCATGCAATTTTAGGGGGCTGCGCCACAAGTACCCCACCCCTGATCGTGGATTCCGAGGTGGGGGTTGTAATCTCTGCCATGGCTGAGGATTATGCAGACAGGGAAGATGAAGATGAAGATGAAGAAGAGGAGGAAGACCTAGCAGAGAGCACACAGCACTCCGTGAGCCCCAGCAGCCAGGAGCTTTTTATCACCCTGACGGAATTATCCTCCTCCCAGCCCTCACAAGCCACTATCCCAGACAATGACGCCATGGAAGGGAGCTCTGGTGAGTGTACCTTTGCAAATAGCAAACATTGTTTTTTAAGCAAGCCTTTTTTAATGATTGATTTACCCTGAGGACTTGGGATGCATTCGCAGACAGTATAGTTACTTAGAAAAGTTTGTTAACATGTCCGGGGATTAAGAGGAAATCCTCCAGGGACATCCCAATGAAGCGCTCCTGTAGGTACTCCAGAAGCCTTTGCAGAAGGTTTCTGGGCAAGGCAGCCTTGTTCCGCCCACCATGGTAGGACTCTTTACCACGCCATGCATGTAGCAAGTAATCAGGTATCATTGCGTGGCAAAGCATAGCAGCGTATGGTCCCGGTGACTGCTGGCATTCAAGAAGCATCCGCTCTTTATCTTGTTCTGTTATCCTCAGCAAAGTGATATCGTTCAGGATAACCTGGTTAAAAATCAGGAATTTAAGTAAGGGGGGTGGCCATTTTTCTACTGGGTTCGTGGACTGCATCAGCTTAAAAAAAAACCTTTCCTGCACGTAGCGAAGTGGGGGGAGGGGAGGAGTGAAATGCCGATGATCTTTTCTGTGTTTGGTCACCGGCGATCTTCCCCAAGCTACCAGACATGCAGTGGGTGTGGGGGGTGGGAAGGTTGTTGATTAGCAGGGAGCTAGCGTGGTATTAGCCATGCGTTGGGGGGGGAGGGGTAAATCACTACAGAAGCCGAAAGACAATGGCTTACCATGGCCACATGCAAGCTGAATTCTGATGCCTGGACCTGTGTCTGTGAGATCTGTAACTCCAGAGCTGCAAGCACTCACTATTAAGATGAAAAATGTGACCTTGTAGGGAAATCACATGTGCTAGGTGAATAGTGCTGTTCACTGTGAAAGAGTATAACCATTGTTCTGTAAAATGTATCTTTCTAAATATTTATCTCCCTCATGCAGCTGCAAATTTTTCAACCATCCCTCCTCCATCCCAAAGGCTAGCACAGATAAGGCGGAGGAAAAAGAAGACGCGAGATGAGATGTTCTTGGATATTATGGAAGTTACACGCAATGAAAGAGCTCATCTGAATGAGTGGAAGGACGTGGTTTCAAATTACAGGAAAGAGGCCAGTGAACGTGAGGACAGGAGGGATGAACGGGAGGACAGGAGGGACAACCGAGATGAGAGATGGCGGCAGGAAGACCGGCAGGAAAATCAGCGGTGGCGGGATGCAACTCTGGGGCTGCTGCGTGATCAAACTAACATGCTCCGGCGTCTTGTGGAGCTTCAGGAACGGCAGCAGGATCACAGAGTGACGCTGCAGCCCCTGTATAACCACCCTCAACCCTCACCATGTTCCACATCCTCCTCACCCAGATGTGTAAGAACGCGTGGGGGGAGGCTCCGTGCACCCGCCCACTCCACCCCCGTGGACAGCCCAACCAGAAGGATGTCGTTACTGTGAATTTTTTTTTTAAATGGCCTTCTCCATCCCTCCTATCCTCCTCCCAAACCACACCCTTACTTCTCTCCCTCTTTTTATAATGAATCAATAAAGAATTCATGCTTTTTAAATGAGTGACTTTATTTGCATAAGTAAGCTGTACTCGAAAGGGGAGGGGGAGTTGCTTACAGGGACTGAGTCAATCAAGGGGGTTGGGTGTTCATCAACAAACACAGCAGTCACACTGTACCCTGGCCATTGATGAAGCTCATTTTCAAAGCTTCTCTGATGCGCACCGCTTCCTGGTGTGCTCTTCTAATCTCCCTGGTGTCTGGCTGCGCGTAATCAGCAGCCAGGTGATTTGCCTCAGCCTCCCACCCCGCCATAAAGGTCTCCCCCTTACTCTCACAGAGATTGTGGAGAATACAGCAAGCAGTAATAACATAGGGGACATTGGTTTGGCTGAGGTCTGAGCGAGTCAGTAATGTCCGCCAGCGCGCCTTTAAACAGCCAAATGCACATTCCACCACCATTCTGCACTTGCTCAGCCTGTAATTGAACAGATCCTGACCACTGTCCAGGCTGCCTGTGTATGGCTTCATGAGCCATGGCATCAAGGGGTAGGCTGGGTCCCCCAGGATAATGACAGGCATTTCAACATCCCCAACTGTTATTTTCTGGTCTGGGAAGTAATTCCCTTGCTGCAGCCGTTTAAACAGAGTAGTGCTTCTGAAGACGCGAGCGTCATGAACCCTCCCTGGCCATCCCACGTGGATGTTTGTGAAACGTCCCTTGTGATCTACCAGTGCTTGCAGCACCATTGAAAAGTACCCCTTCCGGTTTACATACTGGGTGCCCTGGCGCTGCGGTGCCAAGATAGGGATATGGGTTCCATCTATCGCCCCCCCACAGTTAGGGAATCCCAGTGCAGCAAAGCCATCCACTATGGCCTGCACGTTTCCCAGAGTCACAACCTTTCGTAGCAGCAGCTTAGTGATTGCTTTGGCTACTTGCATCACAGCAGCCCCCACAGTAGATTTTCCAACTCCAAATTGATTCCCGACTGACCGGTAGCTGTCTGGCGTTACAAGCTTCCACAGGGCTATCGCCACTCGCTTCTCTACTGTGAGGGCTTATCTCATCTTGGTATTATGGCGTTTCAGGGCAGGGGCAAGCAAGTCACAAAGTTCCATGAAAGTGCCCTTACGCATGCGAAAGTTTCGCAGCCACTGGGAATCGTCCCACACCTGCAACACAATGCGGTCCCACCAGTCAGTGCTTGTTTCCCGGGCCCAAAATCGGCGTTCAATGGATAGAATCTGCCCCATTACCATCAGGATCTCCAAAGCGCAGGGGCCCGCGGTTTGAGAGAATTCTGTGTCTACGTCCTCATCACTGTCATCGCCGCGCTGCCGTATCCGCCTCCTCCTCGCCTCGGATTGAAGGTCCTGGTTCACCATAGACTGCACGAGAGTGCGCGAGGTGTTTAAAACATTTACGATTGCGGTATGGAGCTGAGCAGGGTCCATGCTTGCTGTGCTATGGCGTCTGCACAGTTCACCAAGCAAAAAAAGGCGCGAAACGGTTGTCTGCTGCTCAGGGAGGGAGGGGTGAGGCTGTACCCAGAACCACCCGCGACAATGATTTTTGCCCCATCAGGCACTGGGATCTCAACCCGGAAATGCCAAGGGGCGGGGGAGGCTGCGGGAACTATGGGATAGCTACGGGATAGCTACCCACAGTGCAACGCTCCAGAAATCGACGCTAGCCTCGGACCATGGACGCACACCACCGATTTAATGTGTTTAGTGTGGCCGCGCGCACTCGATTTTATAAAATCTGTTTTACAAAACCGGTTTATGCAAATTCGGAATAGTCCCGTAGTGTAGACGTACCCTTAGAGTTACAAACACCAGAGATACAAACTGACCAGTCACCCACACACCTCATTTCTAACCGGAAGTACACAATCAGGTAGTAGAGACCCAAAAAAGGCAAATACTGTACAGTATACTCAAACATAAACTACTAAAATACAAACAAACAAACGGAAAGTTTTTTTTTTTTTAAAAAGGATTTGACAAGTTAAGGAAACTGTTCCTGTTTCATTTAAACTAAGATGGTTAAAAGCAGCATTTTTCTTCTGCATAGTGAAGTTTCAAAGCTGTGTTAAAATCAATGTTCAGCTGTAAACTTTTGAAAGAACAACCATAATATTTTGTTTAGAGTTACAAACATTTCAGAGTTACGAACTACCTCCACTCCAGAGGTGTTCGTAACTCTGAGGTTTTACTGAATAGCAAACCAACTCTTGTGTTTTATAAGAACCATATGGAACCCAAAATTAAAATTTAGGGTTTGTTCCAGATCTAGAGCTATTAATTTTCGAGTGGGTCCTACATCCTGCCAAAAAAAAAAAATTCTCCCTTTCCTAACTAGATAATGACTTCTAAAACCCTGTGTCTGATTACTGATGATTAGGCACCACTTAAGCACGCTGAAATCTCAGACTCATTCTCAGTAATATGTTAGTTGTCCAAGGTGATGAAATTCTATGTGTTACTTTATCATTTAATGTATGTTTGTTACACGTCCATCACTCAAACACTATAAGTTTAATTAAAAACATTTTTAAAAAGTATTTTTAACTAACAGTTAAATATTTTTCACTTTTTTCTTACAGCGTAAACAAGAAATAATTAAAGAGATACCAATATTTAAAACATGCCTTTCTTGAAAATAGGCTTTTCATTCATAAAAAAATTCTCTCATTTTTTCTAAGGTAAAAATTTAAAGATATTTTCATTCCTTTTCACCTCCCTGCCTTTCCTCTCACCCACTATATCTATCTATATAGATGATATATTTAAGGCCCTACTTAAATCACGGATGACTGTCAAATAATTGCAGCTGAGTAGTGGACAAAACATAGAAAATCACAGAGAAGTAGTAATGGCCCTTTATTAATTGTGGTAATTTGGAAGACAGAGAAGATCTATTTGTTTAGTTTAATTAAAAGTTGCTGGAACAATATAAACACTCAAGTGTTATGTTATGCCTGCTAAATTTTTTTTGATAACCAGACATTTTGTTCCAATTATAAAGTGGGAGCCCCAGCCACCAACTACTCGGGGCTAAAAAGCGGAAGCCCTGCCATGCGCGAGGTTGACAGCCAGAGCCCCGGCCGCCAGCCACTCGGACAAGAGCGATCGTAACATGAAACAAACTGTTTATTTCTTTATATAACTAGCCCCTGATCTAGCAGAGCACTTATGCTCGTCCACGGCTTTAAGCACACCGACTTCAGAAAGAACTCGTGCTCAAAATTACACATAAGCTCTGAGAGGTTTGTTGGATCAGGGCCCTAACCTGAAAATGTAACGAAAATATACTGGGGATTTAAAATTAACAAACTAGTCCCAACGTGTCCTATCCTGTCATACAGCTTGAACCAGACAAAATGTTGAGCACCATGTCACAATCCAGAAAAACACATATGTGTTTAAGTGCTTTGCTGGATTACCCCCAAGCTTGGCAAATTGCTGGCTCAATCCCACTTAAACAGGTCTGTGTAACAATACTGTAAGTCATGTCAGCTTTTTTCATTTTGTGGGGGTTTTTTAAACGCTGGATTAAAACACTGATTGATTGCAAAGAGAATACCTGTGAAAGTAGGATAATTTCAGTTTTTAAATTATACACCCAGCTTTGCTTACTACATTTTAAATAAATGTACTACCACAATTGATAAAATCAGCACAATTCTAGGGACAGGACTCGACTGCGTTCCTTCTGCTATTCTCCACCAGAAACACACAGAACATCCCAAGTCTACAAAAACAGTGGGTACATTTTTAAATACAGTTAAAATGTTTTGCCCCATCCTGTAAACACTTATGCATGTTTAACTTTACGATGAGTACTCTAACGAGACCTGTAAACTCAAGTTCTCTGTAAACTCAAAAACTTGTTTCTCACCAGCAGAAGTTGGTCCAATGAAAGATATTACCTCACCCACCTTGTCTCAGTAGTAAAGTTAAACATATGTGCAAGTGATTGCAGGACTGGATCTTTATCTGCAATATTTTCAGTGACAGCATGCAGCAAAAAAAATTTAAAATAGAATTGAGAAAATATTAATCATATTGCTATATTTTTTGGGTAGGTCAAATTTAAACTTCAAAATACTAAACTTGCAAGCCTATATTTACATTAAAATGATTTTGTCAGCTCATGTTACGTAGGAATAATCTAGTCAAAAGTACATTATATATTCTATGTAACTGATTATAAAACATGTTTTGCAAAAAAAGGTAACATATACATGTAATTGCATAAAATTCAGAAATGCTTTCCCATTCACTAACTGACATATTCAACATATTTTACAACATGCGTTCCATGTAAATATATTAGACTTCAATTTTAATAATTGGAATGCTGGAAGCAAAACTAAAAATTGCAGAGAACAGATTGTTTATAATTAGTGTATGCATTTACTATTAATCAAATAATAAGACATTAAACAAGTAAATTAAAGACTACTTTTTAATTCATTTCTCTAGAGTATTAGCCTTAACATGAAGGAGTTGGACGATTTTGAGAAACAGGGCCCATCAGGCTATTATTTGTTTTACTGATTTGCATCTATGCCATAGAAAACCATCAAACACATCTAGTTACAAAAAGAGGTCTGTCCAAAAAAAAAAAAAATTATACACACACACACACACACACACACCCCTGAAAAGATCATGAAGAACAGAGCAAGGAGTACAAGAAGAGGAGAAGATGTCAAATGAAATGTGATGTCAAGGGCAAGAAACATACTAAGACACGTTTCAGAGTAGCAGCCGTGTTAGTCTGTATCCGCAAAAAGAACAGGAGTATTTGTGGCACCTTAAAGACTAACAAATTTATTTTAGCATGAGCTTTCGTGAGCTGCAGCTCACTTCTTCGGATGCATAGAATGGAACACACAGACAGGAGAAATTTATACATACTGAGAACATGAAAAGGTGGAAGTATGCATACCAACAGGAAGAGTCTAATCAATTGAGATGAGCTATCGTCAGCAGGAGGAAAAAAACTTTTTGAAGTGATAATTAAGATGGCCCATAGAAGGTGTGAGGAGAACTTAACATAGGGAAATAGATTCAATTAGTGTAATGACCCAACCATTCCCAGTCTCTGTTTAGGCCACAGTTAATTGTGTCTTGTTTGCATATTAATTCAAGTTCAGCAGTTTCTCTTTGGAGTCTGTTCTTGAAGTTTTTTTGTTGCAAGATTGCCACCTTCAAGTCTGTCACTGAGGGCTTGGCTACACTTACAAATTTGCAGCGCTGCAAATTGCGGCGCTGCAAAGCGCCAGTGTGGTCAAAGCCCCAGCGCTGGGAGCGCGGCTCCGAGCGCTGTCCGTTATTCCCCACAGGGAGGTGGAGTACGGACAGCGGTGGGAGAGCTCTCTCCCAGCGCTGGCGCTTTGACTACACTTAGCGCTTCAAAGCGCTGCCATGGCAGCGCTACCGCGGCAGCGCTTTGAAGTGCTAAGTGTAGCCACAGCCTGAGTGGTTAGAGAGGTTGAAGTGTTCTCCCACTGGTTTTTGAATGTTATGATTCCTGATGTCAGATTTGTGTCCATTTATTCTTTTGCGTAGAGACTGTCCGGTTTGGCCAATGTACATGGCAGAGGGGCATTGCTGGCACATGATGGCATATATCACGTTGGTAGATGTGCAGGTGTACGAGCCCCTGATGGCATGTCTGATGTGATTAGGTCCTATGATGGTGTCACTTGAATGGATATGTGGACAGAGCTGGCATCGGGCTTTGTTGCAAGGATAGGTTCCTGGGTTAGTGTTTATGTTGTATGGTGTGCGGTTGCTGGTGAGTATTTGCTTCAGGTTGGGAGGCTGTCTATAAGCGAGGACTGGCCTGTCTCCCAAGATCTGTGAGAGTGAGGGATCATCTTTAAGGATAGGTTGTAAATCTTTGATGCTGCGCTGGAGAGGTTTTAGTTGGGGGCTGTAGGTGATGGCTAGTGGCGTTCTGTTATTTTCTTTTTTAGGCCTGTCCTGTAGTAGGTGGCTTCTGGGTACTCTTCTGGCTCTGTCAATCTGTTTTTTCACTTCAGTAGGTGGGTATTGTAGTACTAAGACACATTTTTCAGATTGTCTACTACACCACAATTCAACAGTAAAAGGAGTTGTTTATATTTAAGCCAGCTACTTGGCGAAGTTGTTTTCTTAAAATTCTGGGAGTTTGTTGCTTGTGGTTTTGTTTGTTTGTTTTTTAATTGTATGTAATGTTGTAGTAATAGATTTCCAGGTAAATTTTATTGTTGTACATGTGGCTTCACTCATTGTTTACTGACCATCGCTTTTTATAAAAATGGGGGTCAGGGTGACTAAATAATCAATACTAGCCTGTTAAATGAAAGCAGAAAGAAAATGCACTTCAGTCCCCAGTTGACCCTTTTCTTCCTATTTCCAGGTAGGGTGACTAGACAGCAAGTGTGAAAAACTGGGACGGAAGTGGGGGGTATTAGGTGCCTATATAAGAAAGACAAAGCCCCAAATATCGGGATGTCCCTATAAAAACCAGGACATCTGGTTACCCTATTTCCAGGGCAGACAATTAATAACTGATAATCTTCAAAAAAAAAGGAATTGTGTACACAGATTGTCTCATATACTACAGTAATGTTTAAATAAATGCATTCTAACAGTGGAAACTGAGATATAAATGTATCTAAGCAGAATGAAAAATATAACTTTTACAGTGATACAGACCATATTTCCCACCCCCCCACATATCACAAAAAAGTGTACCTCAGTACAAAGAAACAGTTTACCAAAGCTGATATCTTATTTCCATTTATTTGTCCTGAATCCTTCAGACACAATGAAAAAGAAATTGAGTCTACTAGCTTTTTATTTTAAAATTATGTAAGAGAAAGAATATAGGGAGTGTGCACACATGTGTGGTACATATATCCCACAAGCCAAAAAGGCCATTAAAAAGACTTACATAGGTTTTATTCTTTTGAAGTTTGAACCAACATATTTACCACCAAAATTAAGGTCCAGATTTATTTGCATTTCCTTGACCTGAAAGCCCATGTTTGTCCTACATCCTAACTACCAGCAATCAGGGCCTGCAGTCAAGCTTGGGACCAGCTAACTGATCTAACAGATGTACAACCTGATTGACCAGACCCGAATTGGCTGAGAGGCATCACCAAGCCTGTTCTTAAGCCCAGCAACAGCATCAAGGCTGCAGCTGCTCAATGCTTGTGCCCAAAGCTGCAACCACTCTTGTGCCTGCCTTTTTCCCAGCCTTGCTCAGATCCTCTCTAACCACTAGGCATGGCTGCCTATAGCTCTACTCCATGACAATAATCATTGATCAGATTGGGATGGGTTGCATAGAGACCCAAAACTTTACCCTGGTGGCTTCCATCTTGTGTTCAAGAATCTATATTTTCATTTAAAAAAAATAGTCAAGTCTATCCCCCTAATGGTTGTTAAAATAGGGTTTGCGTATTGAAAATTAACATAAACCCGGGCAGTGATGTCTGCCTGAATGTACAGACAGCCTTAAGGCAATAGCTCAGAGAGACATGAACTCCCCCCTCAAGCCAAATTATGACAATGTTGTTAACTTTGTCCCTGCTAATCAAAGCATGTAAGGAAGAAGAGGGACAATTATGAAGACTTTTATAATCTAAGTGGTGTTTCATTTTGGCATCATGGATGGGCAGAGCTTGAGAAAGCAGCACCACCTATATTTTCCCAATCTTACCCATGTGAAAATTACAGTCATCAATACAATTTCATACTAAATTGCAACACTCAAGAGAACAAGATAATCTCAGGCATGCTGTAGACTTAAGTGTTTACTTACTGGTAAATATCCTCTAATTTGTCAATTAAGATACCGAAACACAAAAGCCCCAAATTTAAAGCTACCAAATTATACTATTAGCTGATCAGTTGCATTGTCCCTCCTCCATCCCCAATTGTCCCAGTCCTCCAACCAATTGTTCTACTGCGGAATTGCAAAGCCTGGATGTTTATCTAGCTCCTGCACAGTTTGTAAACAGTCTTATCAGTCTCCAAGTGAACAACATGGAGAGTTAAATGGATTACAAATTCTAATTTCAAAATGTGTTTGTGTAATAGAAAGTATTAATTCTACTGGTTCTATCAGATCACAGTACACATACAAACTTCTACAACAAAACATAGTCAAAACTTGTATCTTATATACTACTGGTGTGGCTGGGGGCAGGGTTTGGGGGAGGCGTTGTTATTAACAACTCTAAGCAGTTTACCAATGTACTCCTCAAATAACTATGAAAAGTTCCTTGAATATATTATCTGGTTGTATGCCTAAGTCTCCTTAACCAACACACAGGATATCATGCTATCTACAAATATGACAGAAAAAAAAAAATAAGAGCCACAAATCTGGCAGGAAGAGACGTGAAGGTAATGTCGTTTGCTAACAGTTCTCTTGTCCTTTTCAGAAAGAGATCTTGGAACAATATAAGGAACTGACTCCATTGCAAAAGGCAACAAGAGACTCGCCCTAATTCAGTGCTGGAATAAGCAAACAGATCCCCACACAAAAGTCAATGGAGTTAAACCTACCTTCTACCAGCAGTGCATTTAGCTCTGATTCTGTGACAATATTTTCCATATGATTACCAATATAGTTTCTGCATAGTTTCTCCTAATAGAACAAATTACTATCTCTCTTATTCAAGCTATCATGTAAATAATCCATTCATTACATAAAAGTACAGATGCTTTACTTACACACATTTTATCACTGAAGTTAATTCTTCATTTTGTTACTCAATGATCTTATTACTCCTTATTCTTGACCCATTGGTTTAGTCAGGATTTGAGAAGGATGCAGTTGAAACCAGTTGTGGTGCACATTGTCCTGTTCTCACAAGATGAACTTCCTATATTCAATCTAGCTGGGAGTAGAACTATATTTCAGGTTGGATGCTAATAGCACAGCCCTGCTACTTCCTTGCTGATTTTCTTCCTTTGGCTTGTGCTGATTTTTGCACCTTTTTTAGTGAACTTTAATGAATCAATACTTCTGTTAGTCTATAAGGTGCCACAGGACTCTTGATCGCTTTTTACAGATCCAGACTAACACGGCTACCCCTCTGATACTTAATGAATCATGATTCCTGTATAATGTAGCACTTTCTTCAAAATTTTAGCACCAGCTTTATTACTTTTTGTTTGTATTACCTGTGCAGCCAGAGACATCAATTGGTTCGAGGTTCTGTTGGGTGCTGCATGAATATACAGTAAGAAATGGTTTCCTGTCCCGAAGACCTTACATTGTGAATTAAAACAAGACAATAAGTGCCAGTTTTCAGGTTTCAAGCCCTTTTTAAGGCTACAAATTAACAAGGTATAAATTTTATATAACTAGTCCCTTTACAATTGCACTCAAGAGTCCAGTTGTTCATGGTTCAAGATTTTTTTTTTAAAGCCTCTTCTGTCAACCAGAGCGTATTGGTGAGAATTATTTTTTGTATTGGTGAATTACTTTTTAACTGGTGAAAAATGAAGTATACATATTATTTGGTAGGAGCTGATAGTATACCCAACCCCGTACAATGTCAGAAACAGTCCCTCTCTATGGAGTAAAATGGGCAAAAATGGTATTGGGACATCCTTTCTGCACCTGAATTTGCCTTATTCTCGAAATGAATAAGCAGGCTGCATTTTGTTTTTAAAGAGAGCCTACTTTAAAAATGAGAGAGAGAGAAATCTGTTAAAATGTAAGGAATTCTTGAAACAGACTTACTGTTTTAAAACAGAATCACAATTTACCATCACATTCAGTCAGCTTTGTATGGTAAATACTATAGCAACAGATACTTCCTTTAAAGATTGGTTATATACCAGGGGTCTCAAACTCAAATGACCATGAGGGCTAGTTCATTGGCCCGAGGGCCTCATCACTGACACACACGCCCCTCACTCCACCCCTTCCATGAGACTCCACCTCTTCCCACCCCTTCCCTGCCCCCATTCCAACCCCTTTCCAGAAGTCCCCACCCCAACTCTGCCCCCTCCCTGCCCCCAGAGGGTGCATGAGGGGTGTGGTGGGCACTCAGGGTAGGGAGTTGGGGTGCAGGCAGGGGGCTCAGGGTGCAGCAGGGGGTTGGGGTGCAGGCAGGGGGCTCAGGGCAGTGGATTGGGGTGTAGCAGGGGACTCAGAGCAGGGAGTTGGGGAGCAGGGTGCAGGAGGGCTTCGGGCTCTGGGGTGGCAGCGGCGCACACACCGGGGCCAGGGCAGGCTGCCGGCCCCGGCCTTGCTCCGCTTCGGGAAGTAGCTGGAACCATGTCCCTGTGGGCCCTGGGGGAGGGGGCCACAGGGCTCCGCACACTGCTTGCTGCGCCTCCAGATACCTCCCCCGAAGCTCCCATTGGCTGCAGTGTCCCCGTTCCCGGCCAATGGGAGCGGCGGGGGGGGGGTGTGCCTAGAAGCCAGGACAACACATGGAGCCCTCTACTTCTCCACCCCCTCCCCCTGCTGGCTGTAGTGATGTGATGCCAGCCGCTTCACGGAGTGGCGCGGGGCTCGAGGGGGAAATCCCGCGGGTGTAGTTTGCCCACCCCTGGCCTGGAGATAGGCCGGGGGGGGGAGGGGCGGGCGCAGGCTGCTTGGCGGGCCGCAGGAAACAGTCCCGTGGGCCGCATGTTTGAGACCCCTGTTATATATGAAGTGTTGTAACCTTTCCAGCTCTAATAGATAAATGGCACCTTTTTAATTTATCTTCATCAAGGTGGACTTGCATCTCAATTCGTTTATATTGTAGGTGCTTGAATAAAACAATGTCTTTGGAATTTAAAGGGCCATCAGCTTAAACTTTTTGCATACGAGCTTTTTTCATTTTAAGCAATAGGTAAATTGTAACACCTCTCCGATTGTCTCTCCCTCAAAATTGGCAGAGGGATTCAGGGAGGTGACCTGAAACTACTTTGAATTTCATTTTTTTTTAATTATATTTTGGATTGACACTGTCCTTTAATACTATTCAAATGTGTGCCTACTCTTGAACCCAGGGGATATATTTTAGCATAGACAGGAAAGGTATGTATATGATACTCATGAATGAGATATTGAGTGGCAGGATAGGAATGGTAGCAGCTGCCAGAGGATACTGGGAGCAGGAACTGGCTATGGTCACTGTA